>NW_026604409.1:0-44335 GCF_024763615.1 Phlebotomus papatasi
AGCAACAAGGAATTTGATATCAGAGGAATGATTAAGGTCGAAAGAAAAGCATGATGTATATGGATGAGGAAATCTCATGGATATATGGAAAACCGGTACCGGTCAAACGAATTTCTGCAGAGGAAATGTGGCCCATTTGAAGTACAGAGTAGAGTCATAGACGATGGGATTCGTCACTGCAGTCTGGCAAGGCGTCAGAAGAATGCAGAGGACAGGTCTCGGGTGGAGACAGGATGTCCGTGTGTGGAATTACCTAGGAGAAAATGCGCAGTGTGTAAGAGGCTAGCCTAACCTACGCGGAATGTAGGTCTTTGACCAGTGATGTGCGGAAGTGTCCACTCCCAATACAGTGATTGGCCCCAACAGGTGCTGTGGGTTTTTGGCTCTTCACGGGCATTTTAGGCGATCTCCATATCTCTAGGATGTCCACGTCAAAGAATGTGATTTGCCCAAACAGTTACTCTGTTGGCTCGCGCTTCTCACGGGCACTTTCTCAATCATTGAGTCCGGGGAGTGTCACCCCTACAAATGAAGTGAGTAGCTATAACACGTTCCCATGTTGTAGCTTCTCGCGGGGCCTCCATGTCTGGTTAGTGAAAGACCAGTTCACAGCGCCTTAGTGAGTTGAAAGGACTGTGAGATTAAGCTTGCTTAATCATTCGATCCATGGTGATAAATGGATTCGAGCGCTCTATCTAACACGGAAATTAGAGGTTAATTCCCTTCCTGGTATACTGCATTCATTGGTGTTGTGGTGTTATGGGCTAAAGGAGCAGGTTGGTAGCATACGGTCCCGACCTGGGGGCTCCTACTATTCACCACGCTGCCAAGGGACGGCAGCTTTGTCAGGATTGGCCGAATTGTAGAGCGTATGGCCTATTCGACGTATGTCAACCCAGTCGACGGCCATAACCCACCAATCCTAATTCCTCATTCCTTTGACACGCCCAACCCCTACCATCCCTATGGGTGCTGAAAGGTTGCTTTGGGGCTCTTACTGTTAGGTAAATGTCCTCAGTCTTCAGTGAGTGAGCATCAGTCGCCGTGGACGGTTCACTCTCATGAAGTGAAAAATAGGTGGCACCTTCAGTTCTCCAATTTCCCTCTAAGTTTGTATTTTTCTATTTAGGTGAGCCCCATCTGGGCTTACACTTTGTACTGAACATTTTTGCCTAAATTAATATATAAGTAGTATACATCGCGCAAGTCGCTGTATATGACGTCACGATGAGTCATCATCGCGCAAGTCGCTGTGACGTCACTATCGCGCAAGTCGCTGTATGTGACGTCACCATGTATGATGACGTCACATATTTTCTGACGTCACACCCTGGAGGCATGACGCAATATTTTGGGATGACGTCACACCCCACCCCCTGGGAGGCTGACGTCACTGGGCGGAAATTTAAATTTGAATTTTCCGTTGGTATAGGAGCGCCATCTATGATTGCAATTTTGAATTTCGAATGCCCATCCGCCATTTTGGATGCCCGTTCGTCATTTTGAATGCCCATCCACCATTTTGATTTTTCTGTCCGCCATTTTTAATGCCCATCCGCCATTTTTATTTTTTGTCCGCCATTTTTTATTACCGACCGCTGCTCTTATTATTTTCTATACGCGCCCTCTGTTATTCCTATTATTAACTATTTCCGTAATTTTTTTTTTCGCGACGTGAAAATTTTTTGGCCGAGACCTGGGATTGAACCGACAGATACTTAAAGTCTTAAACGCAATGTGTACAACCGCTTAGACCACTCGGCCACGGCGGCATGTTGATGAGTTCCCGCTGAATCGTGAACCGTTGCATCGTCCACAGGCTGACGTCACCCATGCATAGATATCCCATATAGACATTTCCCATGCATGCATACATTTTCATACACATACACATGCCCCGTGGGAATAATTGCGCGCGTCACTTGGTGGGAAAAACAGCAGAGACAGAAGATCTCAGATTACTGCGCGAGCTGTCTGGACATATGAGCCCTCCTGTGAGCCAGCCACACTTAAAGAGTGCATCCGATAGCAAAAAATTGGCACGGGCTGTGTCATATGGGATTGCAGATTAATTTGTCGTGGGATTTTTTTAATTGCTGTGGGAATTTTCTTTTTTTAAATAAAACAAATATTTTTTGTATGAAATATATTTTTATTATAACATTTTCCTGATTTTTCTTATGACAAGATGATATTTCTATTCTTATCTATTTCAAGCTTTGCATCATATTCAGCATATACAATACAAGTAATTGTGTTCTGTATGGTTTGCGAAGAACGTGCCTCTATACGAATTGAGCCCTGATCTAACAAAGAAAGACACCCTTGCGAATGAGCATCGGGATTTAGATCGTAGGCAAGAATGAAATAGCCATTCTTGAAATCTTTATAAGTGATCTCATGGCCCCTATCATCATAATGAATCCCTGTGCCCGTGAAGAGAGTTTGATAAGCTTTCGCATATTGATCTTGAGCAAAATTCATTTGCAATGGTTGTACAGGATAAGGTGTACCATTGACAAGAAGAGCAAAATCTGAAACATTGTAATGGTGGAAGTTAAATGGATTTTTAGACTTTTGGCCATTGTATGCTAGATTATCCACCATAGCAAAAATTACTCTTCGGGGTAAAACCCCATGAATAATGTTATCTAGATTTATAGAGTTTGATCCTGATGGGACTGTAACAGTTTTAATTTCAACTTTCTTATAATGATATTGGGCATTTTTATGTTCCAAAACCTTGTTGTGTGCAAACAATATGTTAGGATTTAGAGTCACCTGCTTCATGTACATGGTGGCTTCATGAACGCGAAATTGAGGGTTCAGATTTTCATTGCATAAGATAAAGAATGATGGTTTTTCAAGAGTGATAATTACGCGCAGATCCACATTGTTAATTAGAAATGTGGGTTGATTAAACATGTCACAATGCAGTTTCCCTAAAACTTCAACTACTTTGCTATTTTTAAACAAATTCTTCCTCTCGGTAAACCCAGTGGTGGTAAAACTTAAATCTTCCATACCCCCAGTATCTCGAATCCATCCAGAATTGCGTAGAAATGTATCTTTTGCTCCCTTTGCATAGGTTAGAAGAGTCTCAAAGTAGCTTCGATAATGATAGTCTCCTTCATTTTGGGAAATTGTTTTCCCATTTAGAGAAACTGAGACAGAACGAATCATCGAATGAAGAATGTTATTTACAACTCCAGGCTGCTCCACATCCTCCTCGTTGAAGTTTTCGCCATTCTCCTTAAGGAGTTGGATTTTAAATTTGATGTAGATTGAAGACAAATCTCGGTAACAATCTCCATGCGCGACTGAGTAAAATTCTATAACTTTAGGATTCTCGAGACTTGCCAATGGTTGATAAGAGATTTCATCGGCGCGTAGAATGGATGTTTGTACAGGAGGTGTTAGAAAAATATCCAACTCGCTCTTCATGCACTCTTTGTACTCTGCCATTATGAGAAAATGTCTAAATTTCGCGGTTTTTTATTTTTATTCGATTTCACTTTCTTCAATTTGCGCTTCCTCTTTGAAATGGCTGATTTAATCTTGTTGAGAATATTATGCTTTTTACTTGCTCCTGCAGATCCTGAAGGTAAGGATGATGTAGAAAGAATAGGATTTCTCTGTCGAGATCTGGTATTTATACCTTCCCCAGTCATATTTCGTACTTTTTTAATAATCTTCTGCTTCAACTCATCTCGGGCCTCTGTACCACGCTGCAACAAAATCTGTTTGATTGGTTTTGTACCAAGATCAGTTAGAATTTGGGCACCAGTTTTCGCAGCTTGTGTCTTGAGAGCTGACAATCCATTCATAAATAATGGTCTTAGAAATCTCATCAGACCTCCAAGGATTGACCCAAGACCTCTTCCTCTCTGTACACCGAAAAAATCAGGAACGTATACATTCCCAATTTCTCCGTGTCCAATTTGTTTCATATAATACGACGTGTAAAGGTTAGCCATGTTTGATAGAGTGTAGAAATTTGCAATTTCAGATGTATTTATACCCTTGCAAGATCTCATCTCAGCTTCCTCTTAAAATGAAGCACTAACATTGTCGGCGTAGAACTTGGTTGAAAATTGTATGTTTCTCCATTCTGAGATGTTATAAGTATTTCTATTGTATCAAAGCTGTTTTTTTCGAGAGGAAAATATTGTATGGCATTAAAAGATTTATAAATTTCACTATTTTGAATCAATAGAATTGTCCTCAAACATCTTGCAAAAGTATTACTCACTAATTGAGGCTTTATAATGCCTGAATAAATAAACATTAAATCGCGGGTATGATTTGGTGGAGCTGCTTGGGGTGTTATAGAGGGATGAAAAGTTGATGTTACAATTTCATCTTCATTGATGTTTCTCTCAATAGGAGGTGATTGAGAATTATGCAAAATGTCCAAAAGCTTTTCTCTGTTTATTTCTTCATAAGGTATTTCTTGCAATATAATTTTCATAATCTCTTCGATTGATTCGTAATTGTCTTTATACAGAGGTACATTAATCTCCCCATCACCCACAGGAACTGTTATTTAGTTAGAGGGGTTTCTGAATTATAAGATCCAAATATTTGCCCTACTCAATAATCAGGCCCTTCACATTCAATTTCCATGATATGTTCTGACGGACCACCATCTTTTGTAGTATTAATTATTTTAACAGAATCTGGTTTAATTGTGGAGCATTTTGTAAATTCATCTATGACGCTTTTCACACGACTATCAAAATTTTTCTCCTCTAAACTGGCCCCAAGAATTATTTCATCACGTGGAGGCTCTTCTAATGAGAATCCATTCCTCAAAAGAAAAAGTAAACTGTGAAAAGGGGTGATCGTTGCATAAATTGGTATTTTCGTGGATTTGACCCTCTTTTCATTATGAATCAATATAGTTCTTGGCTTTATTACTTTGGGCTTTGTACGTTCATCAGCTGTTTCAGCGACATTGAATGCAATTTCAGCGAGTCCAACGACCCAGTCGTCACCGAGGAAAAGCTTAGTCGGCAGTTTTGTCCGGAAATGTGCAAGTGTATTGCTTGGAAAATATTTCTGTGAGGAATTGCTGAGAAGAGTTAAATAAAACTCGTCTCTCATTTCAAGCGATGCCATGCTGTTTAAATAGATCAGATTGATTGATCCAATGGGGGGTGTTATCACCCTTAAATTTTACAAAGTACTGTAATTTTTTCCCCAAACCCCGGGTTTTTATAATTTTCTCTATTGGAGGGTATCCATTCTTGATTCTTACTTTCTGCAATTGTTGCTCATAAAAGTGACCAGAAATTGGCGTATTCTTATAATCACGGAGAATGTACATGGGAAATGGAGATTTATTAATTATACGATCAATGTAAAATTTTTCCTCGGTCCAACTGGGGTGAAATCCTCTGTCAAAATTAGCTTTAGGCTTTGCAATACGTACAAGATCATCAATTTGCAATTTATGATGCTTATTGCCATACTTTTGTACAAAAATTTTGTTCTTTTCTCTGTATAATCTATTCAATGTAGGAATATCTTCTTCTGAAACATCTGCGGGAGACATTTTTATAGTGGAGTGATAAGAACTATTGTACACATTTATTAATTTATCGAGAACGTCAATATACCTGTTCGTTTTCTTATGAGTAAAATATCTGAACATTAATTGCTTTAGTGTTCTGTTAAAACGTTCAACTACTGCGCATTTTACGATGGGGTTGTAAGAAAAATATTGTGCAATATTCTTCTCCTCCAAATATTTTTTGAACACAGAATTCTTGAATTCTTTTCCATGATCTGATTGAACTTTCTCGGGGATGTTTCCACTCTTTTCAATTATGTGAGAAAAAGCCTTTGTAACCTCTTCAGCAGATTTACTCTTTAATATGCGTGCATATGCAAATTTAGAAAACACATCAATCACTGTTAAGATGAAAGTGTAATTGTCGTTAAATTTTTTGTACAGTTTCATGTCCACCAAATCAATTTCCCACAATTCATTAATGTTTGAAACAAAATATTTATTTTTCGGAAATTTCTTATTTATTGGATAGTGCAAAGAATATACATCTTGCTCTTGCAAATAATTCTGAATTTCACGTCTACTGAAATTATCATGCTTCAATTTTTTGTACAAATTTTCTGGTCTAGCATATAGATAATTGCTATTGAGATTTAGATATTCATTATCTACTGGAGTGGTGACCATTGTATCTTCTTTCTTGATGGGAAATCAATTTGTGTTTGCCCAGATGAATCTTTTGCATTTTTCTTTATATAGCCACGGGTGCGTTTTGGGGATAATTTTGGTGCGGGGTGTTTCTTCCTAGATTTTGGCACAGCAATTGGTTTGGGCGATGGTGTATTATCTCCAGCCAAATTCTTAGTAGGAATACTGTAGACAACTCCATCAAGTCCGGTAATTGTAAATGAATTGAGGATTGTAGATCTGCGAGATGGATCGGGATCGTATTTGGAAATATTCTTTAAAACCTGCTGTTGAACATCCCTTGGTAATCCTTCAAAGATATCTTCATCCACAAGATCCGTTGATCCATAATACTCTTCTTCGCCAGCCATGGAAGTATTATTATCAAAATCGATTTTAGATTCATCATTCTCAGGAAGCATTCCCTCTGGTGCAATGTCTTGAATCTCGTCATCGATAAACATTTCACCCCCTGTTGAAGTTACATTAGTCCTGTTCAAACTTGAAGGTCCTAAATATCGTGTTTGGGTGCCTACTGAATAAGTAGGCATTTTCAATCTTTCTTTTTCCTTCTCACTTTTTCTCGTGGGAATTGCTGGCTTTTTTCGCCTCAAATCAGATTGTTTTATTAGCGCCTGCCGATATCTATACCATATATCGACATTATTAATCTTCTTGTTGGATAAAATTTTATAAATTTCTCGGTCTAGAGATGTAAGGCTTCTTTCAAAATTAATAAAGGGTTTTAACTCTTTAAATAATTCAGGGGTAATAATAATGTATCTTTCCAGTGGCTTTTTGCTCTTGTACATTATGGCGATATTAGTTTACCAATAACACCTGATAGCAATGTAGAGATTAAAATTGGCAAAAAACCTTCCCCTTTCTGCATTAGTATTTTCCTCTTGGAGCACTGAGAGGTTTTTGGACAGACAATCTTTCGCATCTCATTTTTATATCTTTTCAGCCTGCCAAAAGATTTAGATGGAACTTTCAAATTGCCATTCAAAGTATTATGGATAATTTCTTGTATTGCTTTAATAGTGGATGGTGAACAGTGCTTAATAATTGCTTTTCTCATCCCTTTCGGGGCATCTTTAAGCATATATAAAATAAATTTGTTTTCCCTCAATTTCTGAAAAGGGTTTGTGGAGTTCTTCTTCTTCTTCTTTACTGTCTTTGTACGCGTCATGACTATTTAAATCCTCTTCAGTGCTAAAACACTCGCAAAAGTCCTTGTTGAAAATATTTGTACGGTATCTGAATATATCAGGTGTTTCCTGATTTAAATCTATCATGAGATAGCCGAAAGGTTGTTTAGTGCATTCCTTATATACACTCAGGAGATGATTTGGATTTTCGGGATGCAGCTGACGAGCCAATGGAAAAAACTGAGATTTATCTCGCACATTTTTAAATATCACAATGTATTTCGCATTCAGGGATATTGTGCGAGAAAATCGAGATTGATAAAAAATATTTTGGCAAATAAAAATTATAGATATATTTTTGTGGTGTGATTCTTTAATAAAGAGATCACAGATGCGCGATTCATATTTCTTATCTGTCATTAGATCGTCGATAACAACTAATTTTGGAGATTTGTCATTAGCACCAATTTTATCCGGGATACCTTGGCATGCTTTCAGATTAGGGATTTTTGGGAGACCTCCTACACTTCCATGTTCAGAGAAACACCAAAGAATTATCTCGAAATCAGTGTTGGTTATCTCTTTTAGGTTTTTTAAAATATCTGTGGAAAATGTAGATTTCCCACATCCTGAAGGGCCCGCCAAAATAATTGAAAAGGGGACTCTGAATTTAATCATTTCAATTTGGGTGAAGCATCAGTAATATTGGGGAGATTTAATATCAACTCCTATATATACACTTTTCTCCCTCATTCTCAATAAACGCTGTGAGAAGAACAAATCAAATGCAAAATGTGGAATTGCAACGCTGATAAGAAGATAGATCGAGCAAATGGGGGTGTAATGCAGAGTGCAAAAGTCGAGGAAGCGAAAAGAGAAAGAATAGTGTTTAAAATAATATATTTTTCATTTAATTGTCTCTGATATTACAACATTGAGGGTGATCTTCCATTATTTTCGTCTTCTGGAGGCGGAGTGAAATCTCCTTCATCACCCCAGTCAGATCTCTGAGAAGGTGCGGGAGGAACAGCCCTTACGTCAAATTGGGCTTTGGTGTACCGGTTGCCCACCAGTTGTATTCCTTGGAAACTCAGCTCCCACTCGCCGGGACGCACACATGAGATGACTTCGTCCCGCAGCTCCCGGGAAAAGGAGTTGGGCAACCATACCTTCTGCCCCGTGGTGAAAGTAACAAGGACTTGATCCCCATACTTTGTTGTCTTCATCTCCATCCTTTCTATGGGAAAATATTTTCCCACTTCCAGTGTGGTGGCTGACTTTGTTGGGGTGGTCGAATTAGCCCTCGTGAATGCTGTTTTGAGATCCTGTAAGGGAATAGAACAAAAATTAAAATCATGTCTACATAAAACCATTAGAGAGATAAAAGAACATGAAAAATTTATAGGGCGAGACATACCATTTTTTTTTAATATTGCGGTAAAGATGAAGATGTATCTGGGAGTTATCTGGAGATCTGGAGATTGTCTGGGAGCCAATGTTGCCTCTTTGATGATCGGATGAATTAATGATTTTTAACACCAATTCACTTTACAAGAAACATCGGTCTCTATGCACATTTGCTAAAATAATTTCTTTCCCACGAAAATTCAGCTGGTATTAAATTTCATCTATCTTAGCTGGAAAAATGCTAAAGTCAAACGCTGAGGTCAATAATTTCACCACAGTAAGAAATATTGTGAAATTATTTTTTTGTCGGCGATTGATTTTTTTCCCACCAAAAACTGCAATTATGCAGATCATCATCGAGGAAAACAGAATGGACAAAAAAAAATTCCACGAAAACTGATCCGCTGCATTTCACAAGCGCGCGAGGTGAATTTGATCCTCTTTTCCTCTTTTGCGCGCTCTGGCCCATAAGTGCAAATGTATGATTCATGTGCATTTCTTGTGATTTGCTATATGATAGGGAAATTGAAAATTGCAATGCTGCAAAAAATGTCAGGTCAACGATTCATGGGCGAAATTAGATTATAAATAGGCGGAAAAATTATTTGTCGTCACTTTTTAAGTACCCAGCAAGTCAAGTTGATTGATATCCCGCGTATTTTAAATTCGCAAAATCTGTTCAAGATGAGTGGTTTTGACGGTTTTAATTTGGAAAAAGTGACCGCGCTTCTTGTGAAAACAAGATCTGTGGCGGAAATTATTAATTACGCCTTAGAAGGCAAATCGGTTGCTGATCTCCTCAATTTACTTAGTGAGGAAGGAAGCAACATCCTTCTGGGTGAAATAATTTGCCGCATTGAGAATTGTGTAAAAAATGGTGCAGTGCTTAGCGAAGATGAGAAGAGAGTTCTTCTCAGAAGTGCCCTGGCCCATGGACAATCCTCATCATTGCAAGCAGACCGTCTGTATAGCATCCTATCAGATGGAAAATTTGCGGCGTCTATTGAGCCCTCTTTGAAAAAGAGAAGAGTGGACAATATCCCGAATTCTACTGGAAATATCAATACAGCCCCTTCATGCTCAACTGCAGCCTGTGAAATAATTGATTTGTGCGGGAGTGAACCGGAGGATACTGTCCTAGAGAAAAACCCTGTAAATGGGCAGGGAGAAGTTGTGCAGACTGGCAGAGGAGGATCTGTGGACACTCTTACCACTGCAAGGGATGAACCTGCTGAAGCCGATGAAGAAGATGATCAGCACCCTCAGCTTAAAATACTCGATAAATCCAAAAAATATAGCGAGTTTTTTAAGTTGACACAGCTGATCATCAACTTCAAGCTGAATAGACCTCAAAATTCTACAGGAGGAGATTGGTTGGAAGCAGGATTTGAATCACTCATTAGGGAAATACAGAAAGAATCCCTATCTGACGCAGATTCTGTGATTCTGAAGGTAAATATTTTATAATTTTAGAAACTTTCACACTTGAATTTCATCGTGAATAGATTTTGAGATTCTAAAAATTTATTTTCATTTATAGATTTTTGTAGCAGAAGAACCCACGGAAAATGGAATTTATATCGCAAAAAGGCTATTGAATGTCCTCACTGCAGAGGCAATCCTGGATATTATGGAAAAGGTATGTCTTAGAAGCATTTTAATTTTTTCTCTGATTTGACAACATTATTTACAGTTGATTTGATACATATTCCAGATTCATCAAAGTACATCAATGTTCAGTTCAAGTGAGGTTCTGCAACTGAGGGCATATCTACTACATCCCACCGAAGGAAGGGGAAGACATCACAACCCTGATGGGATGGTGTCGCATAATATCCGTCGATTCAAAAATAAAAGTGCCGTGGACTTTCAGAATTCTCGGAATAATTGTCTCCCAATCTCGCTCATTGTGGGTAAGTCCCTTTTAACTAATAGTGCTGAGGCGGGCAGGACAATTTATCGGTACCAGAGATATAACAATGTTCTTAAGCAAGATGCAGAGAAATTTGTTCTCAGCCTCGGGATGAAACCTTCAAACGAAGGAAAATATAATTTAGAATTGATTCAAAAATTTGTCCAAAAAGAACAATATCGTTTTAGGGTAAATGTTTATAACAAACTAAATGATTTCAAAAGTATTATTCTGGCAACAAAAAAGATGCAAGAAAATATCGATAAAGTTATAAATTTATTTTATTCCGAGGCTGAGAAACATTTCTTCTGTATAAAAAATTTAAAGGGATTTTTCAATTTCAAACATAAGTGTAGATTTTGCGGGCATCTTTATAATAATACCCATATATGTCCCGAAAAATGCAGCCTCTGTAGAAATAGTCCTCCTTGTCTCAACATCCCTGAAAGGGTAGACTGCTTAAATTGCAATCGCAGATTCCTTGGTGACATCTGCCTCAATTTTCATATTACGAATGGCACATGTGGACAGGTGAAGTGTTGCAAAGATTGCGATGTAGTATATAAAACAAGCGAGCCACATCGTTGTTTTACAAAAAGGTGTGATATTTGCTACAAAAAAGTAACCTGTCCTCATTATTGCTACATTCAACCCCTTAGGAAAGCACCCCCTAAAGAATTTTCTATCATTTTTTACGATCTTGAGTGTGAACTTGTAGAGAGGGAAAATGGTTTTTCTGACCATATTCCCAATTTGTGTGTAGCCCATGAGGTTTGCCATTTATGTGCAAAGTCTTCAGAGACCGATTCTGATTGCCCAAATTGTAGCCCATCAGTCAAAATTTTTGAGAATGATAGCTCCGGGTCGTGTGTCAAGAAATTTGTAGATCACGCACTCAAATTTAGACCTTTTCCTTCAGCAATAATTGCTCACAATGCCAAAAGCTATGATGGGCAATTTATTCTGGAAGAATTGTGCAAGAGGGATGAACAGATCAACCCTATCTTCACAGGATGTAAAATTTTATACGTGAAGATCAGAGATATCGTATTCTCAGATTCTCTGAGTTTCATCCCTTTTGCACTGTCTAAATTTAGTGCAAGTTTCGGGCTTCGTGATTGCGAAAAGGGAGAATACCCTTATAAATTTAATACTTCGGCTAATATGAATTATGTTGGGAAATACCCCCCGCAAGAAATGTATGCAATAGAGTCAATGTCGTCAAATCGATACGAGAAATTCCGCGCGTGGTACGATGCCAATAAAGACAAGACATTTGATAATCGGAAAGAGTTGACTCATTACTGTAACCAAGGCGTCAAAATTCTTAAGCTCGGGTGTTTAAATTTTATGTACTCATTTCTAGATACAACCGGAATCAATCCCTTCTTGCAGGCGATTACTCTAGCCGACGCTGTAATGAAGGTGTATAGAAAGAATTATCTTCAGCCGAAAATTCTTTCTATCACACCTAAGAATAATTACAGCTCAAGCTATATTAAACTCCAGAGCAAGATTGGATTGAAATGGCTTGTTTATCAAAAAATGAATACAGGAAAAGATATTCGGTATGAAGTTCGTTTGAAAAATTCACATTATATAGTCGATGGATTTGACGACAGTACAAACACTGTGTATAGTTTCGAGGGGTGCTATTATCATGGACATACGTGTTTCTTAAATAGAAACTATGTATGTTCAGATAATAAAGCCGATACTATACAAAGTCGTTATGAGACAACATAGACTCGTTTGCAGCGTATAAAAGATATGGGGTACAATTTGGTCTCGGAGTGGGAGTGTGATTTTCGAAGACTTCTCAAATCAAATCCTGAATTGGAAGATTCTTTAAATAAAAATCAGGAAATTATCGATGCAGGGTTTGATTTGAGAAGTGCGGTGTATGGGGGCCGAACAGAGGTGTTTAAACTGTATCAAAAATGTGGCCCAGGGGATAAAATATACTATTATGATTTTACATCACTCTACCCCTGGGCCAATAAATACTCTAAATACTTTGTTGGCCACCCGTGTATCATCAAAACCTTCGAAAATCCAGAGGACATATTAAACCATGATGGTGTGGTTAAATGCACAGTTTTACCCCCAAGAAACTTGTATTTACCATGCTTGCCCTACAGGTGCAACAACCGTTTAATATTCCCTCTCTGTAGAACGTGCACAGAAATGGTTAACACTGATCGGTGCACACATTCGGATGACGAAAGAGCCCTCACCGGATTCTGGTCGTTAGATGAAATCCGATTAGCTGTTCGTCATGGTTACCAAATTGTCAAAGCTTTTGAGGTTTGGTCCTACCAGACAGTACAGTACAATCGGGACACTAACGAAAGGGATCTCTTTGCCGATTTTGTGGACAATTTCCTCAAAATCAAACAAGAATCTAGCGGATGGCCATCAGGAACAGAATCTGATGAGGCAAAAGAGAGTTATATCCGGGAATATTTAGAGATGGAGGGCATACAGTTAGATAGGGAAAAAATCTGTGTCAACAAAGGGTTGCGTTTGCTCACCAAACTGGTGCTAAATAGTCTTTGGGGAAGATTCATCATGCGTGAAAATTTCACAAAGACTAGCATCTGCAACTCTCCCGAGGAGTTAAATGCATTAATTGGATCGGAAGATATTCAATTGATGGATTTATATCCCGTCGGGGACAAACAGATTTTTGTGTCGTGGAAGTACATTGCCGAAGCCGAGTCTGCATCAAAGTATGTCAATCTTGGTGTCGGTATATGTACTACCACGAACGCCCGTATCAAACTATATTCTGTCCTCTCAAAATTGGGAGAAAATCTCCTCTATTGCGACACAGATTCTATGATCTTTATGGTCCCTGCTGGCGAGGAGAACCCCTTAAGCTGCGGGAAGTTTTTGGGGGAGCTCATCGATGAGCTAGTAGATTACGGTGAGGGCTCTTTCATTGACGAATATGTCAGTTGTGGGCCAAAAACTTACGCCCTGAAAATCTTTTCCCCCACTAAGAATTCGTACTCGTACAAAATTGTCGCAAAAGGGATCACTATGAATCATGAGGTGGAAAGGGATCTCGATTTCATTGCCATGAAGTCGATTGTTTTTGGGGATGTTGAGGCACTGAGCATTGATTATAAATCTCGCATATTCCGCCAGAAAAGATTTAAGGTCCTGTCCGGCCCAGCACAAAAAAGGGTACAATTCACATTGAGCAAGAGGCGTTGTTTGGATGAATTTATGACTGAGCCATTTGGCTTTTAATTTTTTGTAAAAAACTATTATGTTGTATTATATTGTTTTTATTTATTTATTTTGTACATTATTTTTCATACATTGTATTATCCACTTTAGTATATAAATAAATGTTGTTAAAATTTTTCACAAATTTATTGAGTTTTATTCTACTTCATTGGTTTATTGATTTGCTTGTTTGAAAATTTGGTGGTTGATCTTCCCGTTGTATCTGCGCCTTCAGAACATCGTCGGACAGCAGGGAAAATTCATGGAACAAGCGAAAATAGTTGACAGGTAACTTATTTTCTAGATGAGCTGTGAATTGGCACATGCTCAATCTTGTCATACCAAAATTTCTGCAAGTTTGAATATATCTTTCAAAATATTCTTTAACATAAAACTGAACGGAATTATTGTATATGAGTGAAACAGTGATAAATTCTGCCATTGACACTAATTTTCTAAATTCTTGAGCTGTTAATAAAATTGTACAATCTTTCTGAGTCATTAACAATGATTTATTGTTATCTATACAAACGAAATCAATTTCTAAACCTTCTTTAAAGAATGAATTTATCTGCTGAATATAAGCGCATTTTTCAAGATCATTATCGTCTGGCAGCGAAAGCCATGTGTTCAGAATTGTCTCACAAGTACAAAAAATTGACCAGAGCTTCTGATTAAAAACAATTGTGTCTATTCCTAGCCAATAGTTTACAACACAAATTTTTACAGATGGCGTAAAATCGAGGGATGAAAATCCTATTGATACATATGTTGTGTTTGAAGCATTCAAAAAGTATGTGTAGCCTCCAAGTAATTCTATGTTTCTGTCGTCCTTCCTTGGGCATTGGTTCTTTCCCTGCAGAAAGTCCAGGGTTTGTGTTTCGGCATCCTGACGAGTATCTGGGCCCGAAGAAGCGTTCTTGGTCTTTATCATCCTGGGTTTTTCACTCTTCATCTTTTTCGGCACTGGCTTACTATCCAGATCGAGAAGTCCATTTTTCTTTCTCAATCCCCGCTGAACTCCTTTAGACTTCTTTTTTTCCATCAGTTTTGGTGCACAAAGATTTTTTTCACTTTCTTGCACTTTCATCTTGAGTTATAGAACCTTCTGTGAAGAGTTTTGTTAACTGAATGACAATTAGTCATTTGCGAAATATCTTTTAAATAAGATACTAATCTTACGATCATTATCGTTAACATCTCCCGAAAATTTCCGAAGAAATTGATCCATGGATTTCCCTCTCGATCGGAAATAGCCAAAAACGCAACAGTATTGACCGCATACACTAGACAACGGTCCTTGTAATTGAATGTCATTAAATATCATTCTCTTCTTCTTAGAGTTGATCTTCAAATAACTCCTAATAAAGTTGTTTGAAAATAATCGACCATAGGAATCAAAGAGTTCAATATTTCTTCCAAATTTAGGTATAAAAATTGCAATCCAATGTTCTCCAGGGTGGCTTGCCTTTGCTGTGTTTATTACAATGAGGGCGGGTAATGATAATTTTCTTTTGGGGAGACGGTCAATTGGAAAAACCCCTTTAAATATTTGTCGGGTAAATTTATTTTTTTGGAGCACATTCGCAATATCTAGAGTATTCATTTTTGTATTACCAATTATCCTCCTCAGTTAAGCCTTATATAGTAATCACAGAGCCGGGAAAAAATTCCCACATCAAATGGAAAATTCCCACAGCAATTAAAAAAATCCCACGACAATTAATCTGCAATCCCATATGACACAGCCCGTGCCAATTTTTTGCTATCGGATGCACTCTTTAAGTGTGGCTGGCTCACAGGATGGCTCATATGTCCAGACAGCTCGCGCAGTAATCTGAGATCTTCTGTCTCTGCTATTTTTCCCACCAAGTGACGCGCGCAATTATTCCCACGGGGCATGTGTATGTGTATGAAAATGTATGCATGCATGGGAAATGGCTATATGGGATATCTATGCATGGGTGACGTCAGCCTGTGGACGATGCAACGGTTCACGATTCAGCGGGAACCCACCAACATGCCGCCGTGGCCGAGTGGTCTAAGCGGTGGTACACATTACGTTTAAGACTTTAAGTATCTGTCGGTTCAATCCCAGGTCTCGGCCAAAAAATTTTCACGTCGCGAAAAAAAATTACGGGAATAGTTGAGACGCTGAGAGAAGAACGGGTGAAAAATTTCTCTCAGAGTTGAAGAGAACATCAAAATATTTCAGAGCAGAAAGGGTCCAAAATCCCAAACAACCATTTTTATCAGTGTTTCAGGTAGAATTTTAAACCACAGCAATCTTTTTTTATAAAACGAAAACCAAACATTCTCCCTCATTTCTACAACTTCTAAAAAATTGTAACATTCAAAAAAAGACTATCCCTGGGATCTTTTTCTACAGAGTTTCTTAATCTTTTTCACCAAAACTGGACATATTCTGCTAAGTCCATCTGCATGATCTACATGGTGACTATCCCTAGCACTCTTCTGAACAGGGAATACCCTTGTTTTTTGCTCATCCTTCTTCCAGAACTGGACGGATTTTGAGTCCATCCACATGCTGATTATCCACAGCATTCTCCTGGATAGGGAGTTCCCTTGCTTTTTGCTCATCCTTCTTCCAGAACTGGACGGATTTTGAGTCTATCCACATGGTGACTATCCCCAGCACTCTCCTGGACAGGGAGTTCCCTTGCTTTTTGCTCATCCTTCTTCCAGAACTGGACGTATTTTGAGTCCATCTACATGGTGACTATCCACAGCATTCTCCTGGACAGGGAGTTCCCTTGCTTTTTGCTCATCCTTCTTCCAGAACTGGACGGATTTTGAGTCTATCCACATGGTGACTATCCCCAGCACTCTCCTGGACAGGGAGTTCCCTTGCTTTTTGCTCATCCTTCTTCCAGAACTGGACGGATTTTGAGTCCATCCACATGGTGACTATCCCCAGCACTCTCCTGGACAGGGAGTTCCCTTGCTTTTTGCTCATCCTTCTTCCAGAACTGGACGTATTTTGAGTCTATCCACATGGTGACTATCCCCAGCATTCTCCTGGACAGGGAGTTCCCTTGCTTTTTGCTCATCCTTCTTCCAGAACTGGACAGATTATGAGTCCATCCACATGGTGACTATCCCCAGCACTCTCCTGGACAGGGAGTTCCCTTGCTTTTTGCTCATCCTTCTTCCAGAACTGGACGTATTTTGAGTCCATCCACATGCTGATTATCCACAGCACTCTCCTGGACAGGGAGTTCCCTTGCTTTTTGCTCATCCTTCTTCCAGAACTGGACGTATTTTGAGTCCATCCACATGGTGACTATCCCCAGCACTCTCCTGGACAGGGAGTTCCCTTGCTTTTTGCTCATCCTTCTTCCAGAACTGGACGGATTTTGAGTCCATCCACATGCTGATTATCCACAGCATTCTCCTGGACAGGGAGTTCCCTTGCTTTTTGCTCATCCTTCTTCCAGAACTGGACGGATTTTGAGTCCATCCACATGCTGATTATCCACAGCATTCTCCTGGACAGGGAGTTCCCTTGCTTTTTGCTCATCCTTCTTCCAGAACTGGACGGATTTTGAGTCTATCCACATGGTGACTATCCCCAGCACTCTCCTGGACAGGGAGTTCCCTTGCTTTTTGCTCATCCTTCTTCCAGAACTGGACGTATTTTGAGTCCATCCACATGGTGACTATCCCCAGCACTCTCCTGGACAGGGAGTTCCCTTGCTTTTTGCTCATCCTTCTTCCAGAACTGGACGGATTTTGAGTCCATCCACATGCTGATTATCCACAGCATTCTCCTGGACAGGGAGTTCCCTTGCTTTTTGCTCATCCCTCTTCCAGAACTAGACGGATTTTGAGTCTATCCACATGGTGACTATCCCCAGCACTCTCCTGGACAGGGAGTTCCCTTGCTTTTTGCTCATCCTTCTTCCAGAACTGGACGTATTTTGAGTCCATCCACATGGTGACTATCCCCAGCACTCTCCTGGACAGGGAGTTCCCTTGCTTTTTGCTCATCCTTCTTCCAGAACTGGACGTATTTTGAGTCTATCCACATGGTGACTATCCCCAGCATTCTCCTGGACAGGGAGTTCCCTTGCTTTTTGCTCATCCTTCTTCCAGAACTGGACAGATTATGAGTCCATCCACATGGTGACTATCCCCAGCACTCTCCTGGACAGGGAGTTCCCTTGCTTTTTGCTCATCCTTCTTCCAGAACTGGACGTATTTTGAGTCCATCCACATGGTGACTATCCCCAGCACTCTCCTGGACAGGGAGTTCCCTTGCTTTTTGCTCATCCTTCTTCCAGAACTGGACGTATTTTGAGTCCATCCACATGGTGACTATCCCCAGGACTCTCCTGGACAGGGAGTTCCCTTGCTTTTTGCTCATCCTTCTTCCAGAACTGGACGGATTTTGAGTCCATCCACATGCTGATTATCCACAGCATTCTCCTGGACAGGGAGTTCCCTTGCTTTTTGCTCATCCTTCTTCCAGAACTGGACGTATTTTGAGTCCATCCACATGGTGACTATCCCCAGCACTCTCCTGGACAGGGAGTTCCCTTGCTTTTTGCTCATCCTTCTTCCAGAACTGGACGTATTTTGAGTCCATCCACATGGTGACTATCCCCAGCACTCTCCTGGACAGGGAGTTCCCTTGCTTTTTGCTCATCCTTCTTCCAGAACTGGACGTATTTTGAGTCCATCTACATGGTGACTATCCACAGCATTCTCCTGGACAGGGAGTTCCCTTGCTTTTTGCTCATCCTTCTTCCAGAACTGGACGGATTTTGAGTCTATCCACATGGTGACTATCCCCAGCACTCTCCTGGACAGGGAGTTCCCTTGCTTTTTGCTCATCCTTCTTCCAGAACTGGACGTATTTTGAGTCCATCCACATGGTGACTATCCCCAGCACTCTCCTGGACAGGGAGTTCCCTTGCTTTTTGCTCATCTTTCTTCCAGAACTGGACGTATTTTGAGTCCATCCACATGGTGACTATCCCCAGCACTCTCCTGGACAGGGAGTTCCCTTGCTTTTTGCTCATCCTTCTTCCAGAACTGGACGGATTTTGAGTCCATCCACATGCTGATTATCCACAGCATTCTCCTGGACAGGGAGTTCCCTTGCTTTTTGCTCATCCTTCTTCCAGAACTGGACGGATTTTGAGTCCATCCACATGCTGATTATCCACAGCATTCTCCTGGACAGGGAGTTCCCTTGCTTTTTGCTCATCCTTCTTCCAGAACTGGACGGATTTTGAGTCTATCCACATGGTGACTATCCCCAGCACTCTCCTGGACAGGGAGTTCCCTTGCTTTTTGCTCATCCTTCTTCCAGAACTGGACGTATTTTGAGTCCATCCACATGGTGACTATCCCCAGCACTCTCCTGGACAGGGAGTTCCCTTGCTTTTTGCTCATCCTTCTTCCAGAACTGGACGGATTTTGAGTCCATCCACATGCTGATTATCCACAGCATTCTCCTGGACAGGGAGTTCCCTTGCTTTTTGCTCATCCTTCTTCCAGAACTAGACGGATTTTGAGTCTATCCACATGGTGACTATCCCCAGCACTCTCCTGGACAGGGAGTTCCCTTGCTTTTTGCTCATCCTTCTTCCAGAACTGGACGTATTATGAGTCCATCCACATGCTGATTATCCACAGCATTCTTCTGAACAGGGAATACCCTTGTTTTTTGCTCATCCTTCTTCCAGAACTGGACGTATTTTGAGTCTATCCACATGGTGACTATACCCAGCACTCTCCTGGACAGGGAGTTCCCTTGCTTTTTGCTCATCCTTCTTCCAGAACTGGACGTATTTTGAGTCCATCCACATGGTGACTATCCCCAGCACTCTCCTGGACAGGGAGTTCCCTTGCTTTTTGCTCATCCTTCTTCCAGAACTGGACGGATTTTGAGTCCATCCACATGCTGATTATCCACAGCCTTCTTCTGAACAGGGAATACCCTTGTTTTTTGCTCATCCTTCTTCCAGAACTGGACGTATTTTGAGTCTATCCACATGGTGACTATACCCAGCACTCTCCTGGACAGGGAGTTCCCTTGCTTTTTGCTCATCCTTCTTCCAGAACTGGACGTATTTTGAGTCCATCCACATGGTGACTATCCCCAGCACTCTCCTGGACAGGGAGTTCCCTTGCTTTTTGCTCATCCTTCTTCCAGAACTGGACGTATTTTGGTTCCATCCACATGGTGACTATCCCCAGCACTCTCCTGGACAGGGAGTTCCCTTGCTTTTTGCTCATCCTTCTTCCAGAACTGGACGGATTTTGAGTCCATCCACATGCTGATTATCCACAGCATTCTCCTGGACAGGGAGTTCCCTTGCTTTTTGCTCATCCTTCTTCCAGAACTGGACGGATTTTGAGTCCATCCACATGCTGATTATCCAAAGCATTCTCCTGGACAGGGAGTTCCCTTGCTTTTTGCTCATCCTTCTTCCAGAACTGGACGGATTTTGAGTCTATCCACATGGTGACTATCCCCAGCACTCTCCTGGACAGGGAGTTCCCTTGCTTTTTGCTCATCCTTCTTCCAGAACTGGACGTATTTTGAGTCCATCCACATGGTGACTATCCCCAGCACTCTCCTGGACAGGGAGTTCCCTTGCTTTTTGCTCATCCTTCTTCCAGAACTGGACGTATTTTGAGTCCATCCACATGGTGACTATCCCCAGCACTCTCCTGGACAGGGAGTTCCCTTGCTTTTTGCTCATCCTTCTTCCAGAACTGGACGGATTTTGAGTCCATCCACATGCTGATTATCCACAGCATTCTTCTGAACAGGGAGTTCCCTTGTTTTTTGCTCATCCTTCTTCCAGAACTGGACGTATTTTGAGTCTATCCACATGGTGACTATCCCCAGCACTCTCCTGGACAGGGAGTTCCCTTGCTTTTTGCTCATCCTTCTTCCAGAACTGGACGTATTTTGAGTCCATCCACATGGTGACTATCCCCAGCACTCTCCTGGACAGGGAGTTCCCTTGCTTTTTGCTCATCCTTCTTCCAGAACTGGACGGATTTTGAGTCCATCCACATAGTGACTATCCACAGCATTCTTCTGGACAGGGAATTCTCTTGCTTTATGCTCATCCCTCTTCCAGAACTGGACAGATTATGAGTCCATCCACATGGTGATCATCCCCAGCATTCTTCTGAACAGGGAATTCTCTTGCTTTATGCTCATCCCTCTTCCAGAACTGGACAGATTATGAGTCCATCCACATGGTGACTATCCCCAGCGTTCTTCTGGACAGGGAATTCTCTTGCTTTTTGCTCATCCTTCTTCCAGAACTGGACGGATTTTCAGTCCATCCACATGGTGACTATCCCCAGCATTCTTCTGGACAGGGAACCCCCTTGCTTTTTGCTCCTTCTTCTTGCAGAACTGGACGGATTTTGAGTCTATCCACATGGTGACTATCCCCAGCACTCTCCTGGACAGGGAGTTCCCTTGCTTTTTGCTCATCCTTCTTCCAGAACTGGACGTATTTTGAGTCCATCCACATGGTGACTATCCCCAGCACTCTCCTGGACAGGGAGTTCCCTTGCTTTTTGCTCATCCTTCTTCCAGAACTGGACGGATTTTGAGTCCATCCACATGCTGATTATCCACAGCATTCTCCTGGACAGGGAGTTCCCTTGCTTTTTGCTCATCCTTCTTCCAGAACTGGACGGATTTTGAGTCCATCCACATGCTGATTATCCAAAGCATTCTCCTGGACAGGGAGTTCCCTTGCTTTTTGCTCATCCTTCTTCCAGAACTGGACGGATTTTGAGTCTATCCACATGGTGACTATCTCCAGCACTCTCCTGGACAGGGAGTTCCCTTGCTTTTTGCTCATCCTTCTTCCAGAACTGGACGTATTTTGAGTCCATCCACATGGTGACTATCCCCAGCACTCTCCTGGACAGGGAGTTCCCTTGCTTTTTGCTCATCCTTCTTCCAGAACTGGACGTATTTTGAGTCCATCCACATGGTGACTATCCCCAGCACTCTCCTGGACAGGGAGTTCCCTTGCTTTTTGCTCATCCTTCTTCCAGAACTGGACGGATTTTGAGTCCATCCACATGCTGATTATCCACAGCATTCTTCTGAACAGGGAGTTCCCTTGTTTTTTGCTCATCCTTCTTCCAGAACTGGACGTATTTTGAGTCTATCCACATGGTGACTATCCCCAGCACTCTCCTGGACAGGGAGTTCCCTTGCTTTTTGCTCATCCTTCTTCCAGAACTGGACGTATTTTGAGTCCATCCACATGGTGACTATCCCCAGCACTCTCCTGGACAGGGAGTTCCCTTGCTTTTTGCTCATCCTTCTTCCAGAACTGGACGGATTTTGAGTCCATCCACATAGTGACTATCCACAGCATTCTTCTGGACAGGGAATTCTCTTGCTTTATGCTCATCCCTCTTCCAGAACTGGACAGATTATGAGTCCATCCACATGGTGATCATCCCCAGCATTCTTCTGAACAGGGAATTCTCTTGCTTTATGCTCATCCCTCTTCCAGAACTGGACAGATTATGAGTCCATCCACATGGTGACTATCCAAAGCGTTCTTCTGGACAGGGAATTCTCTTGCTTTTTGCTCATCCTTCTTCCAGAACTGGACGGATTTTCAGTCCATCCACATGGTGACTATCCCCAGCATTCTTCTGGACAGGGAACCCCCTTGCTTTTTGCTCCTTCTTCTTGCAGAACTGGACGGATTTTGAGTCTATCCACATGGTGACTATCCCCAGCACTCTCCTGGACAGGGAGTTCCCTTGCTTTTTGCTCATCCTTCTTCCAGAACTGGACGTATTTTGAGTCCATCCACATGGTGACTATCCCCAGCACTCTCCTGGACAGGGAGTTCCCTTGCTTTTTGCTCATCCTTCTTCCAGAACTGGACGGATTTTGAGTCCATCCACATGCTGATTATCCACAGCATTCTCCTGGACAGGGAGTTCCCTTGCTTTTTGCTCATCCTTCTTCCAGAACTGGACGGATTTTGAGTCCATCCACATGCTGATTATCCACAGCATTCTCCTGGACAGGGAGTTCCCTTGCTTTTTGCTCATCCTTCTTCCAGAACTGGACGGATTTTGAGTCTATCCACATGGTGACTATCCCCAGCACTCTCCTGGACAGGGAGTTCCCTTGCTTTTTGCTCATCCTTCTTCCAGAACTGGACGTATTTTGAGTCCATCCACATGGTGACTATCCCCAGCACTCTCCTGGACAGGGAGTTCCCTTGCTTTTTGCTCATCCTTCTTCCAGAACTGGACGGATTTTGAGTCCATCCACATGCTGATTATCCACAGCATTCTCCTGGACAGGGAGTTCCCTTGCTTTTTGCTCATCCTTCTTCCAGAACTAGACGGATTTTGAGTCTATCCACATGGTGACTATCCCCAGCACTCTCCTGGACAGGGAGTTCCCTTGCTTTTTGCTCATCCTTCTTCCAGAACTGGACGTATTTTGAGTCCATCCACATGGTGACTATCCCCAGCACTCTCCTGGACAGGGAGTTCCCTTGCTTTTTGCTCATCCTTCTTCCAGAACTGGACGGATTTTGAGTCCATCCACATAGTGACTATCCACAGCATTCTTCTGGACAGGGAATTCTCTTGCTTTATGCTCATCCCTCTTCCAGAACTGGACAGATTATGAGTCCATCCACATGGTGATCATCCCCAGCATTCTTCTGAACAGGGAATTCTCTTGCTTTATGCTCATCCCTCTTCCAGAACTGGACAGATTATGAGTCCATCCACATGGTGACTATCCCCAGCGTTCTTCTGGACAGGGAATTCTCTTGCTTTTTGCTCATCCTTCTTCCAGAACTGGACGGATTTTCAGTCCATCCACATGGTGACTATCCCCAGCATTCTTCTGGACAGGGAACCCCCTTGCTTTTTGCTCCTTCTTCTTGCAGAACTGGACGGATTTTGACTCCATCCACATGCTGATTATCCACAGCACTCTCCTGGACAGGGAGTTCCCTTGCTTTTTGCTCATCCTTCTTCCAGAACTGGACGTATTTTGAGTCCATCCACATGGTGACTATCCCCAGCACTCTCCTGGACAGGGAGTTCCCTTGCTTTTTGCTCATCCTTCTTCCAGAACTGGACGGATTTTGAGTCCATCCACATAGTGACTATCCACAGCATTCTTCTGGACAGGGAATTCTCTTGCTTTATGCTCATCCCTCTTCCAGAACTGGACAGATTATGAGTCCATCCACATGGTGATCATCCCCAGCATTCTTCTGAACAGGGAATTCTCTTGCTTTATGCTCATCCCTCTTCCAGAACTGGACAGATTATGAGTCCATCCACATGGTGACTATCCCCAGCGTTCTTCTGGACAGGGAATTCTCTTGCTTTTTGCTCATCCTTCTTCCAGAACTGGACGGATTTTCAGTCCATCCACATGGTGACTATCCCCAGCATTCTTCTGGACAGGGAACCCCCTTGCTTTTTGCTCCTTCTTCTTGCAGAACTGGACGGATTTTGAGTCTATCCACATGGTGACTATCCCCAGCACTCTCCTGGACAGGGAGTTCCCTTGCTTTTTGCTCATCCTTCTTCCAGAACTGGACGTATTTTGAGTCCATCCACATGGTGACTATCCCCAGCACTCTCCTGGACAGGGAGTTCCCTTGCTTTTTGCTCATCCTTCTTCCAGAACTGGACGGATTTTGAGTCCATCCACATGCTGATTATCCACAGCATTCTCCTGGACAGGGAGTTCCCTTGCTTTTTGCTCATCCTTCTTCCAGAACTGGACGGATTTTGAGTCCATCCACATGCTGATTATCCACAGCATTCTCCTGGACAGGGAGTTCCCTTGCTTTTTGCTCATCCTTCTTCCAGAACTGGACGGATTTTGAGTCTATCCACATGGTGACTATCCCCAGCACTCTCCTGGACAGGGAGTTCCCTTGCTTTTTGCTCATCCTTCTTCCAGAACTGGACGTATTTTGAGTCCATCCACATGGTGACTATCCCCAGCACTCTCCTGGACAGGGAGTTCCCTTGCTTTTTGCTCATCCTTCTTCCAGAACTGGACGGATTTTGAGTCCATCCACATGCTGATTATCCACAGCATTCTCCTGGACAGGGAGTTCCCTTGCTTTTTGCTCATCCTTCTTCCAGAACTGGACGGATTTTGAGTCCATCCACATGCTGATTATCCACAGCATTCTCCTGGACAGGGAGTTCCCTTGCTTTTTGCTCATCCTTCTTCCAGAACTGGACGGATTTTGAGTCTATCCACATGGTGACTATCCCCAGCACTCTCCTGGACAGGGAGTTCCCTTGCTTTTTGCTCATCCTTCTTCCAGAACTGGACGTATTTTGAGTCCATCTACATGGTGACTATCCCCAGCACTCTCCTGGACAGGGAGTTCCCTTGCTTTTTGCTCATCCTTCTTCCAGAACTGGACGGATTTTGAGTCCATCCACATGCTGATTATCCACAGCATTCTCCTGGACAGGGAGTTCCCTTGCTTTTTGCTCATCCTTCTTCCAGAACTAGACGGATTTTGAGTCTATCCACATGGTGACTATCCCCAGCACTCTCCTGGACAGGGAGTTCCCTTGCTTTTTGCTCATCCTTCTTCCAGAACTGGACGTATTTTGAGTCCATCCACATGCTGATTATCCACAGCATTCTTCTGAACAGGGAATACCCTTGTTTTTTGCTCATCCTTCTTCCAGAACTGGACGTATTTTGAGTCTATCCACATGGTGACTATACCCAGCACTCTCCTGGACAGGGAGTTCCCTTGCTTTTTGCTCATCCTTCTTCCAGAACTGGACGGATTTTGAGTCCATCCACATGCTGATTATCCACAGCCTTCTTCTGAACAGGGAATACCCTTGTTTTTTGCTCATCCTTCTTCCAGAACTGGACGTATTTTGAGTCTATCCACATGGTGACTATACCCAGCACTCTCCTGGACAGGGAGTTCCCTTGCTTTTTGCTCATCCTTCTTCCAGAACTGGACGTATTTTGAGTCCATCCACATGGTGACTATCCCCAGCACTCTCCTGGACAGGGAGTTCCCTTGCTTTTTGCTCATCCTTCTTCCAGAACTGGACGTATTTTGGTTCCATCCACATGGTGACTATCCCCAGCACTCTCCTGGACAGGGAGTTCCCTTGCTTTTTGCTCATCCTTCTTCCAGAACTGGACGGATTTTGAGTCCATCCACATGCTGATTATCCACAGCATTCTCCTGGACAGGGAGTTCCCTTGCTTTTTGCTCATCCTTCTTCCAGAACTGGACGGATTTTGAGTCCATCCACATGCTGATTATCCAAAGCATTCTCCTGGACAGGGAGTTCCCTTGCTTTTTGCTCATCCTTCTTCTGGACAGAGTTCCCTTGCTTTTTGCTCATCCTTCTTCCAGAACTGGACGGATTTTGAGTCTATCCACATGGTGACTATCCCCAGCACTCTCCTGGACAGGGAGTTCCCTTGCTTTTTGCTCATCCTTCTTCCAGAACTGGACGTATTTTGGTTCCATCCACATGGTGACTATCCCCAGCACTCTCCTGGACAGGGAGTTCCCTTGCTTTTTGCTCATCCTTCTTCCAGAACTGGACGGATTTTGAGTCCATCCACATGCTGATTATCCACAGCATTCTCCTGGACAGGGAGTTCCCTTGCTTTTTGCTCATCCTTCTTCCAGAACTGGACGGATTTTGAGTCCATCCACATGCTGATTATCCACAGCATTCTCCTGGACAGGGAGTTCCCTTGCTTTTTGCTCATCCTTCTTCCAGAACTGGACGGATTTTGAGTCCATCCACATGCTGATTATCCAAAGCATTGCATTCTCCTGGACAGGGAGTTCCCTTGCTTTTTGCTCATCCTTCTTCCAGAACTGGACGGATTTTGAGTCCATCCACATGCTGATTATCCAAAGCCTGGACAGGGAGTTCCCTTGCTTTTTGCTCATCCTTCTTCCAGAACTGGACGGATTTTGAGTCTATCCACATGGTGACTATCCCCAGCACTCTCCTGGACAGGGAGTTCCCTTGCTTTTTGCTCATCCTTCTTCCAGAACTGGACGTATTTTGGTTCCATCCACATGGTGACTATCCCCAGCACTCTCCTGGACAGGGAGTTCCCTTGCTTTTTGCTCATCCTTCTTCCAGAACTGGACGTATTTTGAGTCCATCCACATGGTGACTATCCCCAGCACTCTCCTGGACAGGGAGTTCCCTTGCTTTTTGCTCATCCTTCTTCCAGAACTGGACGTATTTTGGTTCCATCCACATGGTGACTATCCCCAGCACTCTCCTGGACAGGGAGTTCCCTTGCTTTTTGCTCATCCTTCTTCCAGAACTGGACGGATTTTGAGTCCATCCACATGCTGATTATCCACAGCATTCTCCTGGACAGGGAGTTCCCTTGCTTTTTGCTCATCCTTCTTCCAGAACTGGACGGATTTTGAGTCCATCCACATGCTGATTATCCAAAGCATTCTCCTGGACAGGGAGTTCCCTTGCTTTTTGCTCATCCTTCTTCCAGAACTGGACGGATTTTGAGTCTATCCACATGGTGACTATCCCCAGCACTCTCCTGGACAGGGAGTTCCCTTGCTTTTTGCTCATCCTTCTTCCAGAACTGGACGTATTTTGAGTCCATCCACATGGTGACTATCCCCAGCACTCTCCTGGACAGGGAGTCCCCTTGCTTTTTGCTCATCCTTCTTCCAGAACTGGACGTATTTTGGTTCCATCCACATGGTGACTATCCCCAGCACTCTCCTGGACAGGGAGTTCCCTTGCTTTTTGCTCATCCTTCTTCCAGAACTGGACGGATTTTGAGTCCATCCACATGCTGATTATCCACAGCATTCTCCTGGACAGGGAGTTCCCTTGCTTTTTGCTCATCCTTCTTCCAGAACTGGACGGATTTTGAGTCCATCCACATGCTGATTATCCACAGCATTCTCCTGGACAGGGAGTTCCCTTGCTTTTTGCTCATCCTTCTTCCAGAACTGGACGGATTTTGAGTCCATCCACATGCTGATTATCCAAAGCATTCTCCTGGACAGGGAGTTCCCTTGCTTTTTGCTCATCCTTCTTCCAGAACTGGACGGATTTTGAGTCTATCCACATGGTGACTATCCCCAGCACTCTCCTGGACAGGGAGTTCCCTTGCTTTTTGCTCATCCTTCTTCCAGAACTGGACGTATTTTGGTTCCATCCACATGGTGACTATCCCCAGCACTCTCCTGGACAGGGAGTTCCCTTGCTTTTTGCTCATCCTTCTTCCAGAACTGGACGTATTTTGAGTCCATCCACATGGTGACTATCCCCAGCACTCTCCTGGACAGGGAGTTCCCTTGCTTTTTGCTCATCCTTCTTCCAGAACTGGACGTATTTTGGTTCCATCCACATGGTGACTATCCCCAGCACTCTCCTGGACAGGGAGTTCCCTTGCTTTTTGCTCATCCTTCTTCCAGAACTGGACGGATTTTGAGTCCATCCACATGCTGATTATCCACAGCATTCTCCTGGACAGGGAGTTCCCTTGCTTTTTGCTCATCCTTCTTCCAGAACTGGACGGATTTTGAGTCCATCCACATGCTGATTATCCAAAGCATTCTCCTGGACAGGGAGTTCCCTTGCTTTTTGCTCATCCTTCTTCCAGAACTGGACGGATTTTGAGTCTATCCACATGGTGACTATCCCCAGCACTCTCCTGGACAGGGAGTTCCCTTGCTTTTTGCTCATCCTTCTTCCAGAACTGGACGTATTTTGAGTCCATCCACATGGTGACTATCCCCAGCACTCTCCTGGACAGGGAGTTCCCTTGCTTTTTGCTCATCCTTCTTCCAGAACTGGACGTATTTTGAGTCCATCCACATGGTGACTATCCCCAGCACTCTCCTGGACAGGGAGTTCCCTTGCTTTTTGCTCATCCTTCTTCCAGAACTGGACGGATTTTGAGTCCATCCACATGCTGATTATCCACAGCATTCTTCTGAACAGGGAGTTCCCTTGTTTTTTGCTCATCCTTCTTCCAGAACTGGACGTATTTTGAGTCTATCCACATGGTGACTATCCCCAGCACTCTCCTGGACAGGGAGTTCCCTTGCTTTTTGCTCATCCTTCTTCCAGAACTGGACGGATTTTGAGTCCATCCACATAGTGACTATCCACAGCATTCTTCTGGACAGGGAATTCTCTTGCTTTATGCTCATCCCTCTTCCAGAACTGGACAGATTATGAGTCCATCCACATGGTGATCATCCCCAGCATTCTTCTGAACAGGGAATTCTCTTGCTTTATGCTCATCCCTCTTCCAGAACTGGACAGATTATGAGTCCATCCACATGGTGACTATCCCCAGCGTTCTTCTGGACAGGGAATTCTCTTGCTTTTTGCTCATCCTTCTTCCAGAACTGGACGGATTTTCAGTCCATCCACATGGTGACTATCCCCAGCATTCTTCTGGACAGGGAACCCCCTTGCTTTTTGCTCCTTCTTCTTGCAGAACTGGACGGATTTTGACTCCATCCACATGCTGATTATCCACAGCATTCTCCTGGACAGGGAGTTCCCTTGCTTATTGCTCATCCTTCTTCCAGAACTGGACGGATTTTGAGTCCATCCACATGCTGATTATCCACAGCATTCTCCTGGACAGGGAGTTCCCTTGCTTTTAGCTCATCCTTCTTCCAGAACTGGACGGATTTTGAGTCCATCCACATGGTGATCATCCCCAGCATTCTTCTGGACAGGGAGTTCCCTTGCTTTTTGCTCATCCTTCTTCCAGAACTGGACGGAATTTTAGTCCATCTACATGGTGACTATCCCCAGCATTCTTCTAGACAGTGAATTCTTTTGCTCTTTGCTCACCCTCTTCCAGAACTGGACATATTATGAGTCCATCCACATGCTGATTATCCACAGCATTCTCCTGGACAGGGAGTTCCCTTGCTTTTAGCTCATCCTTCTTCCAGAACTGGACGGATTTTGAGTCCATCCACATGGTGATCATCCCCAGCATTCTTCTGGACAGGGAGTTCCCTTGCTTTTTGCTCATCCTTCTTCCAGAACTGAACGGAATTTAAGTCCATCTACATGGTGACTATCCCCAGCATTCTTCTAGACAGTGAATTCTTTTGCTCTTTGCTCACCCACTTCCAGAACTGGACAGATTATGAGTCCATCCACATGGTGATCATCCCCAGCATTCTTCTGGACAGGGAATTCTCTTGCTTTATGCTCATCCCTCTTCCAGAACTGGACAGATTATGAGTCCATCCACATGGTGACTATCCCCAGCGTTCTTCTGGACAGGGAATTCTCTTGCTTTTTGCTCATCCTCTTCCAGAACTGGACAGATCTGAGTCCATCCACATAGTGAGTATTCCCAGAATTCTTCTGGACAGGGAATTCCCTTACTTTTTGCTCATCCTCTAGAACTGGACGGATTCTAAGACCATCCACATGGTGACTATCACCAGAACTATTTCGGACAGAGAATTTTTCATCAGGTTTGGTGGTTTTTCTTAAAGGAACAGTTTTTGTTTCATGCTTTGAGCTTTTAAATTACGTTCGCCAAATTCACTATATTTTGGTTTAAGGTAAATTTTCCAGCTAAGTAGGGCAGAATGTATTCCACAGATTTTAATATGACTTTCATAAAAAAAAGCACATTTTGAAAAATTTTTGAAGAACTTATTGCGGAAATGATCTTGTCTTTTTACTAGTTATTGAAAATCAGAAAATAATCTAGATGAGGAAATGGATTAATGGGGAATTTTAAACGTCCTTTGTCATAGAATGTATTGTATTACAGAACAAATTATAGATTCTTAAAATTGCTGATAAAATTTTTGTTATGTTTATTGAATAATAGGCTACAAGATTATGGTTGATTTCAGATTATTACCAGCGTGATAGTGTTATTTCAGGAATTTTATAAAAATTCCTGAAATTTAAAATTAATTAATTAATTTAAAATGTTATAAAAATAATTGATGTAGTAAAAATAACCTGAATAATGTGGCATTGAATAAACGAGCAGTAAAAAGTCAAATTTGGTCAGCAAAAAATTCGAAATGATCAGTAAAAAATTAAAAAATGGTCAGTAAAAAATAAAAAAAGGTCAGCAAAAAGTTTAGAAGGATCAGTAAAAAATTAAAAAAGAGCAGTACTTTATTAAAAGCGGTCAGTAAAAAATGAAAAGTGGTCAGCAAAAAATTAAACATGATCAGTAAAAAGTAAAAGATGATCAGTAAAAAACAAAGAGTGGTCAGTAAAAAATAAAAAGTGGTCAGTGAAAAATTTAAAATGAGCAGTAAAAATATTGAATTTGGTCAGCAAAAAATTAAAAATGATCAGTAAAAATATTTAAAAAAGCAGCAAAAAATTAAAAATGAGCAGTAAAAAATACAAAGTGGTCAGCAAAAAATTTAAAACGAGCAGTAGAAACATTCGAGATGATCAGTAAAAAGTTAAAAAGTGATCAGCAAAGAATTAAAAATGAGCAGCAAAAAATAAAAAATGGTCAGTAAAAACAAAAAGTGGTCAGCAAAAAAATAGAAAGTGATCAGTGAAAAATAAAATATGGTCAGTAAAAAATTAAAAATGAGCAGTAAAAAATAAAAAATTGTCAGCAAAAAATTAAAAGTGATCAGCAAAAAATTAAAAGTGATCAGTGAAAAATAAAATATGGTCAGTAAAAAAAATAAAAATGAACAGTAAAAAATTAAATTTGATCAGTAATAAATCAAAAGCGGTCAGCAAAAAATAAAAATTGGTCAGTAAAAAATAAAAAGTGATCAGCAAAAAATTAAAAGTGATCAATGAAAAATAAAATATGGTCAGTAAAAAAATAAAATTGAGCAGTAAAAAATAAAATTTGATCAGTAAAAAATGAAAAGTGATCACTAAAAAATAAAATGTGGTTAGTTAAAAATTTAAAATGGGCAGTAGAAAATAAAATTTGATTAGTAGAAAATGAAGTGGTCAGTAAAAAGTTCAATAAAAAACAAGAAGTGGTCAACAAGAAATTGAAAATATTCAATAAAGTAAAAAACTGGTCAGCAAAAATTGAAAATGTGCAGTTATAAATAACATGTGGTCAGAAAAAATAAAAAATGTACAATAAAAAATAAAAAGTGGTCAGTAAAAAATTAAAAAGGAGCAGGAAAAAATAAAAAATGGTCGTCAAAAAATAAAAAGTGGTCAGCAAAAAATTAAAAGTGGTCAGCAAAAAATTAAAAGTGATCTGCAAAAATAAAAAGTGATCAGTAAAAAATAAATTGAGATCAGCAAAAAATTAAGTGATCAGCAAAAAATAAAATATGGTCAGTAAACAAATTAAAAATGAGGAGTAAAAAATAAAATTTGATCAGTATAAAATCAAAAGTGGTCACAAGAAAATAAAAATTGGTCAATAAAAAAATTAAAAGTAAACAATAAAAAAATAAATGTGACCTGTAAAAAATTAAAAGTGATCAGTAAAAAATGAAATGTGGTCAGCAAAAAATTAAAAGAGATCAGTAAAAAATTAAGAGTGGTCAGTAAAAAATTAAAATTGGTCAGTAAAAAATTAAAATTGGTCAGTAAAAAATATAAATTGGTCAGCGAAGAATTAAGCCAGTGATAATCTTAAATCAGCTTATAGAGGTGCATTTCCTTCGGGATCGGGAATCTTCGTTTTTTCCATTTTGTTTTTTACACTTTTGTTTTTCCCGTTTTTTTCTTTGGAATCTTTGTCTTCCGTAACTTTTGTTTTTAAAAACTTTGTCTTTGGAAATCTTGTATTTCATACATTTTTCACAATTTTCATAAATTCTGTCTGTAACACATTTTGCACAAGTATATTTTATACCTTTCCAAAAATTTCCTTTTTCTCAAAAAATTTCCATTTGCCCCAAAGGACGAAACTTAAAACTTCTCAAACCATAGAGAATTTCCCTTTGCCCCAAAGTACGAAACTAAAAACCTCCAAAAAACAGAAAATTTCCTTTTGCGCCGACAAACGATATTGATAATTTCCTAAAACACAGAAAATTTCCCTTTGCCCCGGCAGACGATACTGATAAGTTCCCAAAACACAGAAAATTTTCCTTTGCCCAAAATGACGAAACTAAAAATTTCGCAAAACAGAAAATTTCCCTTTGCCCTGAAGGCCGAAACTAAAAATCTCCCAAAAACAGAAAATTTCCTTTCGTCCTGATAGGCGATACTTTTAACATCCCAAAACACCCTTTTCCCAATGGACGAGACTAAAAATTTCTCGAAATACAGAAATTCTCTTTGCCCTAAATGACGAAACTAAAAATTTCCCAAAACACAGAAAATTTTCCTTTGTCTTGAAGGACGAAACTAAAAACTTCAAAGAACACCATTGTAATATCATTATTTTATTTAATAAAATATATTTGTTTAAAATTTATAAAAGACAAGATTTCCATAGAAAAAGTTTCCAAAAAACAAGGGTTACCGAAGAAAAAGATTCCAAAGACAAATTGGAAAAACAAAATGGAAAAAACAAAGACTCCGCAAACCCATGGAAACTATGAGAGATATAGAGGCCTCATAATTTACACCCTATTAAAGTCTCCGTTAGGCTCAAGATGTGCGAAATTTCACTGGAAAATGAAGAAAATTACTGCTCATTTTTAAATTTTTACTGATCACTTTTTATTTTTTATTGTCCATTTTTTATTTTTTCTGACCACATTTTATTTTTAACTGTACATTTTTAATTTTTGCTGACCAGTTTTTTACTTTATTGAATATTTTAAATTTCTTGTTGACCACTTGTATTTTATTGAACTTTTTACTGACCACTTCATTTTCTACTAATCAAATATTATTTTCTACTGCCCATTTTAAATTTTTAACTGACCACTTTTTATTTTTACTGATCACTTTATTTTTTACTGATCAAATTTTATTTTTTACTGATCATTTTTCAATTTTTTACTGACCATTTTTAATTTTTTACTGACCACTTTTTATTTTTTATTGATAACATTTTATTTTCTACTGATCCAATTTTATTTTTCACTGCACAATTTTAATTTTTTTACTGACCACATTTTGTTTTTCACTGACCACTTTTAATTTTTTGCTGATCACTTTTTATTTTTTACTGACCACTTTTTATTTTTTGCCGACCACTTTTGATTTTCTACTGATCAAATTTTATTTTTTACTGCTCATTTTTAATTTTTTACTGACAATATTTTATTTTTCACTGATCACTTTTAATTTTTTGCTGACCACTTTTAATGTTATGCTGACCACTTTTTATTTTTTGCTGACCACTTTTGATTTTCCACTGATCAAATTTTTTTTTACTGCTCATTTTTAATTTTTTACTGACCATATTTTATTTTTCACTGATCACTTTTTGTTTTTTACTGACCATTTTTTAGTTTTTGCTGCTCATTTTTAATTCTCTGCTGATCACTTTTTAACTTTTTACTGATCATCTCGAATATTTCTACTGCTCGTTTTAAATTTTTTGCTGACCACTTTGTATTTTTTACTGATCATTTTTAATTTTTTGCTGACCTAATTCAATATTTTTACTGCTCATTTTTAAATTTTTTACTGACCACTTTTTATTTTTTACTGACCACTTTTTGTTTTTTACTGATCATCTTTTACTTTTTACTGATCATGTTTAATTTTTTGCTGACCACTTATCATTTTTTACTGACCGCTTTTAATAAAGTACTGCTCTTTTTTAATTTTTTACTGATCTTCTTAAACTTTTTGCTGCCCTTTTTTTATTTTTTACTGACCATTTTTTTTTATTTTTTATTGATCATTTCGAATTTTTTGCTGACCAAATTTGACTTTGACAAAATTTGTTCTGTAATACAATACTTTCTATGATAAAGGACGTTTAAAATTCCCCATTAATCCATTTCCTCATCTAGATTATTTTCTGATTTTCAATAACTAGTAAAAAGACAAGATCATTTCCGCAATAAGTTCTTCAAAAATTTTTCAAAATGTGCTTTTTTTAATGAAAATTCATATTAAAATCTGTGGAATACATTCTACCCTACTTAGCAAGAAAATTTACCTTAAACCAAAATATAGTGAATTTGGCGAACGTAATTTAAAAGCTCAAAGCATGAAACAAAAACTATTCCTTTAAGAAAAACCACCAAACCTGATGAAAAATTCTCTGTCCGAAATAGTTCTGGTGATAGTCATCATGTGGATGGTCTTAGAATCCGTCCAGTTCTGGAAGAGGGATGAGCATAAAGCAAGAGAATTCCCTGTCCAGAAGAATTCTGGGGATGATCACCATGTGGATGGACTCATAATCTGTCCAGTTCTGGAAGAGGGATGAGCAAAAAGCAAGAGAATTCCCTGTCCAGAAGAATACTGGGGATGATCACCATGTGGATGGACTCATAATCTGTCCAGTTCTGGAAGAGGGATGAGCATAAAGCAAGAGAATTCCCTGTCCAGAAGAACGCTGGGGATAGTCACCATGTGGATGGACTCATAATCTGTCCAGTTCTGGAAGAGGGATGAGCATAAAGCAAGAGAATTCCCTGTCCAGAAGAATACTGGGGATGATCACCATGTGAATGGACTCATAATCTGTCCAGTTCTGGAAAAGGGATGAGCATAAAGCAAGAAAATTCCCTGTTCAGAAGAATGCTGGGGATGATCACCATGTGGATGGACTCATAATCTGTCCAGTTCTGGAAGAGGGATGAGCATAAAGCAAGAGAATTTCCTGTCCAGAAGAATGCTGTGGATAGTCACTATGTGGATGGACTCAGATCTGACGATTTCTGGAAGAAGGATGAGCAAAAAGCAAGAGAATTCCCTGTCCAGAAGAACGCTGGGGATAGTCACCATGTGGATGGACTCATACTCTGTCCAGTTCTGGAAGAGGGATGAGCATAAAGCAAGAGAATTCCCTGTTCAGAAGAATGCTGGGGATGATCACCATGTGGATGGACTCATAATCTGTCCAGTTCTGGAAGAGGGATGAGCATAAAGCAAGAGAATTCCCTGTCCAGAAGAATGCTGTGGATAGTCACTATGTGGATGGACTCAGATCTGACGATTTCTGGAAGAAGGATGAGCAAAAAGCAAGAGAATTCCCTGTCCAGAAGAACGCTGGGGATAGTCACCATGTGGATGGACTCATAATCTGTCCAGTTCTGGAAGAGGGATGAGCATAAAGCAAGAGAATTCCCTGTTCAGAAGAATGCTGGGGATGATCACCATGTGGATGGACTCATAATCTGTCCAGTTCTGGAAGAGAGATGAGCATAAAGCAAGAGAATTCCCTGTCCAGAAGAATTCTGGGGATGATCACCATGTGGATGGACTCATAATCTGTCCAGTTCTGGAAGAGGGATGAGCAAAAAGCAAGAGAATTCCCTGTCCAGAAGAATACTGGGGATGATCACCATGTGGATGGACTCATAATCTGTCCAGTTCTGGAAGAGGGATGAGCATAAAGCAAGAGAATTCCCTGTCCAGAAGAACGCTGGGGATAGTCACCATGTGGATGGACTCATAATCTGTCCAGTTCTGGAAGAGGGATGAGCATAAAGCAAGAGAATTCCCTGTCCAGAAGAATACTGGGGATGATCACCATGTGAATGGACTCATAATCTGTCCAGTTCTGGAAAAGGGATGAGCATAAAGCAAGAAAATTCCCTGTTCAGAAGAATGCTGGGGATGATCACCATGTGGATGGACTCATAATCTGTCCAGTTCTGGAAGAGGGATGAGCATAAAGCAAGAGAATTTCCTGTCCAGAAGAATGCTGTGGATAGTCACTATGTGGATGGACTCAGATCTGACGATTTCTGGAAGAAGGATGAGCAAAAAGCAAGAGAATTCCCTGTCCAGAAGAACGCTGGGGATAGTCACCATGTGGATGGACTCATAATCTGTCCAGTTCTGGAAGAGGGATGAGCATAAAGCAAGAGAATTCCCTGTTCAGAAGAATGCTGGGGATGATCACCATGTGGATGGACTCATAATCTGTCCAGTTCTGGAAGAGAGATGAGCATAAAGCAAGAGAATTCCCTGCCCAGAAGAATGCTGTGGATAGTCACTATGTGGATGGACTCAGATCTGACCATTTCTGGAAGAAGGATGAGCAAAAAGCAAGGGAATTCCCTGTCCAGAAGAACGCTGGGGATAGTCACCATGTGGATGGACTCATAATCTGTCCAGTTCTGGAAGAGGGATGAGCATAAAGCAAGAGAATTCCCTGTCCAGAAGAATGCTGTGGATGATCACCATGTGGATGGACTCATAATCTGTCCAGTTCTGGAAGAGAGTGAGCAAAGAGCAAAAGAATTCCCTGTCTAGAAGAATGCTGTGGATAATCAGCATGTGGATGGACTCAAAATCCGTCCAGTTCTGGAAGAAGGATGAGCAAAAAGCAAGGGAACTCCCTGTCCAGGAGAGTGCTGGGGATAGTCACCATGTGGATGGACTCAAAATACGTCCAGTTCTGGAAGAAGGATGAGCAAAAAACAAGGGTATTCCCTGTTCAGAAGAATGCTGTGGATAATCAGCATGTGGATGGACTCAAAATCCGTCCAGTTCTGGAAGAAGGATGAGCAAAAAGCAAGGGAACTCCCTGTCCAGGAGAATGCTGTGGATAATCAGCATGTGGATGGACTCAAAATACGTCCAGTTCTGGAAGAAGGATGAGCAAAAAGCAAGGGAACTCCCTGTCCAGGAGAATGCTGTGGATAATCAGCATGTGGATGGACTCAAAATCCGTCCAGTTCTGGAAGAAGGATGAGCAAAAAGCAAGGGAACTCCCTGTCCAGGAGAGTGCTGGGGATAGTCACCATATGGATGGACTCAAAATACGTCCAGTTCTGGAAGAAGGATGAGCAAAAAGCAAGGGAACTCCCTGTCCAGGAGAGTGCTGGGGATAATCAGCATGTGGATGGACTCAAAATCCGTCCAGTTCTGGAAGAAGGATGAGCAAAAAGCAAGGGAACTCCCTGTCCAGGAGAGTGCTGGGGATAGTCACCATGTGGATGGACTCAAAATACGTCCAGTTCTGGAAGAAGGATGAGCAAAAAGCAAGGGAACTCCCTGTCCAGAGAGTGCTGGGGATAGTCACCATGTGGATGGACTCAAAATACGTCCAGTTCTGGAAGAAGGATGAGCAAAAAGCAAGGGAACTCCCTGTCCAGGAGAGTGCTGGGGATAGTCACCATGTGGATAGACTCAAAATCCGTCCAGTTCTGGAAGAAGGATGAGCAAAAAGCAAGGGAACTCCCTGTCCAGGAGAATGCTGTGGATAATCAGCATGTGGATGGACTCAAAATCCGTCCAGTTCTGGAAGAAGGATGAGCAAAAAGCAAGGGAACTCCCTGTCCAGGAGAATGCTGTGGATAATCAGCATGTGGATGGACTCAAAATCCGTCCAGTTCTGGAAGAAGGATGAGCAAAAAGCAAGGGAACTCCCTGTCCAGGAGAGTGCTGGGGATAGTCACCATGTGGATAGACTCAAAATCCGTCCAGTTCTGGAAGAAGGATGAGCAAAAAGCAAGGGAACTCCCTGTCCAGGAGAATGCTGTGGATAATCAGCATGTGGATGGACTCAAAATCCGTCCAGTTCTGGAAGAAGGATGAGCAAAAAGCAAGGGAACTCCCTGTCCAGGAGAATGCTGTGGATAATCAGCATGTGGATGGACTCAAAATCCGTCCAGTTCTGGAAGAAGAATGAGCAAAAAGCAAGGGAACTCCCTGTCCAGGAGAGTGCTGGGGATAGTCACCATGTGGATGGACTCAAAATACGTCCAGTTCTGGAAGAAGGATGAGCAAAAAGCAAGGGAACTCCCTGTCCAGGAGAGTGCTGGGGATAGTCACCATGTGGATGGACTCAAAATACGTCCAGTTCTGGAAGAAGGATGAGCAAAAAGCAAGGGAACTCCCTGTCCAGGAGAGTGCTGGGGATAGTCACCATGTGGATGGACTCAAAATACGTCCAGTTCTGGAAGAAGGATGAGCAAAAAGCAAGGGAACTCCCTGTCCAGGAGAGTGCTGGGGATAGTCACCATGTGGATGGACTCAAAATACGTCCAGTTCTGGAAGAAGGTTGAGCAAAAATGCAAGGGAACTCCCTGTTAAGGAGAATGCTGGGGATAGTCACCATGTGGATAGACTCAAAATACGTCCAGTTCTGGAAGAAGGATGAGCAAAAAGCAAGGGAACTCCCTGTCCAGGAGAGTGCTGGGGATAGTCACCATGTGGATGGACTCAAAATACGTCCAGTTCTGGAAGAAGGATGAGCAAAAAGCAAGGGAACTCCCTGTCCAGGAGAGTGCTGGGGATAGTCACCATGTGGATAGACTCAAAATCCGTCCAGTTCTGGAAGAAGGATGAGCAAAAAGCAAGGGAACTCCCTGTCCAGGAGAATGCTGTGGATAGTCACCATGTAGATGGACTCAAAATACGTCCAGTTCTGGAAGAAGGATGAGCAAAAAGCAAGGGAACTCCCTGTCCAGGAGAGTGCTGGGGATAGTCACCATGTGGATAGACTCAAAATCCGTCCAGTTCTGGAAGAAGGATGAGCAAAAAGCAAGGGAACTCCCTGTCCAGGAGAATGCTGTGGATAATCAGCATGTGGATGGACTCAAAATCCGTCCAGTTCTGGAAGAAGGATGAGCAAAAAACAAGAGTATTCCCTGTTCAGAAGAGTGCTAGGGATAGTCACCATGTAGATCATGCAGATGGACTTAGCAGAATATGTCCAGTTTTGGTGAAAAAGATTAAGAAACTCTGTAGAAAAAGATCCCAGGGATAGTCTTTTTTTGAATGTTACAATTTTTTAGAAGTTGTAGAAATGAGGGAGAATGTTTGGTTTTCGTTTTATAAAAAAAGATTGCTGTGGTTTAAAATTCTACCTGAAACACTGAAAAAAATGGTTGTTTGGGATTTTGAACCCGTTCCGCTCTCTAGGTATTGGTGTAGACCCCTTGAGAAGTCGCTATCGAAGATAGTCCACTTCTGCTCTGAGCGTCTCAGTTAATAATAGGAATAACAGAGGGCGCGCACATAGAAAATAAAGAACAGCGGTCGGTAATAAAAATGGCGGACAAAAATAAAAATGGCGGATAAAAAATAAAAATGGCGGACAGAAATATTAAAATGGCGGATAGACATTCAAAATGGCGGATAGGCATTCAAAATGGCGGACAGGAATTAAAAATGGCGGACAGAAATTCGAATTCACAATCATAGATGGCGCTCGTGTACTCTAACGGAAAATTCAAATTCAAATTTTCAGTGAGTGACGTCATCTCCCGGGTGACCTCGGCCCCCAAAATATTGCGTCATGTCTCCAGGGTGTGACGTCATCATACACGTGACGTCACAAAACAGCGACTTGCTCGATAGTGACGTCAGAGCCATGACTCATCGTGACGTCACAACACAGCGACTTGCTCTATAGTGACGTCACAAAACAGCTACTTGCTCTATGTATACTACTTATATAACATCGGAGATGGAGATGAGTATATATGGTGCAAAGTCGGAGGTGTTCTCATTGAGATGATGATTGATTCAGGAGCATCGCAGAATATCATTGATGAACATACCTGGCAATATATGAAGAAGAACGGGATTGAGATGCAAAATGTCATGGAGGAAACACAGAAAGTACTGAGAGCATATGCACAAAGCGAACCTTTAAATATTATCAAGGTTTTTAAAACGAATATTTCCGTCACAGGCGGAAGTCAGGATATGGGAAAAGAGGCTGTGTTTTATGTCATTCAAGGAGGTTCCCAACGGCTATTGGGAAAAGCCACTGCCAAGGAATTAGGGGTGTTGGTGTTGGGCTTACCCAGCACTCGTGAGACAATGATTGGTCAAGTTAATGATTCAAGGATCACTCCTTTTCCGAAAGTGAAAGGCGTTAAGATTGTGATTCCTATTGATGAAAGAGTTTCCCCAGTGAGTCAGCATGCACGTCGTCCTCCTATCGCTTTACTTGATAAAGTGGAAGAAAAGTTGGAGGAATTGCAAAAGCTGGACATTATTGAGCCAGTTAATGAACATAGTGATTGGGTGTCACCAATTGTGGTGATTCCAAAAGATAATGGGGACATTAGAATTTGTGTGGATATGCGTCAGGTGAATAAAGCTATCAAAAGAGAGAATCATATGATGCCGGTGTTGGAGGATTTTCTACCTAGAATAGGTAGAGCAGAAATTTTCTCACGGCTTGATATCAAGAATGCTTTTCACCAATTGGAACTGGACCCCAGTTGCAGATATATCACGACTTTTATTACACACAAAGGAATGTTCCGATACAAAAGACTCATGTTCGGGATTTCTTGCGCACCCGAGATGTTTCAGAAGACAATGGAACAAATTCTGTGCGGCTGTTCAAATGCGCTTAACTACATTGATGACATCATTGTCTTTGGAGCATCTGAAGATGAACATAATCGAGCATTAGACGGGATGTTGGATACTCTAAAGAGACATAATAGCATTGAACAGACTGGGCCATTGCTCTTTTAATTGATTTTCAAAGAAGCAATGGAGAAGTGATATGACACCTTCATTTTTTCGATTAGAAAACTCACTGAGAACAGCGCCATCCAGTGTAAGTAAAATGTACAAGGCGGGAAATATTTTCAGTTGTTCAAAACAATGTAATTCATATTATTCACATGTATTTTATACTAAACTTTAATTTCACTAAGTCTAGACTCATTTTAAATGTATTTCAAAAGTTTTCACAAGAGTTTTATGAGTAAAATTTCCTTTGTTTTGATTTTTCCTGGCATCAGCTGATTTCGATGGTGGTCGATGAAATTTCGAACAGTGAATTCAAATAGAGAATGTTAACGGACTATGTAATATGAAAGTGTCAAGAAAAAGCAATTGACCGGGCAATTGCTTTTTGCTTCTTGTTCAAGGTATTTAAATTTGGCTAATTTTACTAAAATATCATTTTCTTTTTACAGAATATTGTATCAGAGAACGGAAAAAGATCAAATTGATGCAAAAATTGGTTTGATGCCTCAATTTTTTGAATATTTTTTCCACGTGTAAAAAAGCAATGAAGGAGTAAAAAAGCAATGACCATGTAAAAAAGCCCAGTCTGTTCGATGTGAATGTGCTCTTGAACCATGCTAAGTGTATTTTTAGAGTGCCAGAGATTGATTTTCTGGGACACAGAATCTCGCAGAAAGGAATCAGTCCATCCGTCTCAAAGATAGCTGCAATTTTGAGTTTCTGGGCACCAAAGACAAAAGAAGAAATTCGTAGCTTCCCTGGCCTGGTCACGTACATGAGCAGATTTCTTCCAGATTGCTCGACAGAAACATTTCCGTTAAGGCAACTAATGTGTAGTTCAGACCCTTTCAAATGGGAAGAAGAGCATCAAAAGGCATTTGATAAGCTCAAGGAAATGTTGGGTAATACTGAAACATTGAGTTTTTTCCGCAATGAACGTCGTACAAGAATAGTCGTGGACGCATCTCCAGTAGGCTTAGGAGCAGTCCTAATACAATATCAAGATAACACCGATGACAAGCCCCTCGTGATAGCATATACCAGCAGGAGTCTTTCGGATACGGAGCGCCGATATTGTCAGACGGAAAAAGAGGCGTTGGCAGCAGTCTGGGGAATGGAAAGATTCGACAATTATCTGATTGGAAGGAATTTTGAGTTAGAGACGGATCACAAAGCTTTGGAGGTTATCTTCAAACCCACATCTCATTATTGCGCGAGAATTGAAAGATGGCTTCTACGTCTTCAATCTTTCCAATTCAGAATGATATACCGAAAAGGAATATCAAACATCGCTGATCCACTATCGAGATTGTCTGTCTCAACAGAGAAGGTGAACTCAGATGAAGGCAACGATTTTATGGTGCGAGCGATTGTAGAATCAGCTGCAGTTGACGTCAGTGAAATTGAGAAAGCTTCCAAGGAAGATTCAGAAATGCAGGCCATTCGACAAGCATTGCACACCGGAGTGTGGTCAAATATTTTGTTAAAGGCATACCATCCCTTCAAGTTGGAGTTGGCGTCAGCGGGAGATATCGTAATGCGAGGCAGCAAGTTAGTGGTACCAGAGGGTTTGAGATCGAGGATGTTGCAACTAGCACACGAAGGGCATCCGAGTGAAACTCTGATGAAGCAGCGTCTAAGAGAGCGAGTTTGGTGGCCTGGAATCGATAGTGATTCGGTGAAAGTTGTGAGGTCCTGTGAGGGATGCATTTTGGTGTCTGCACCAAATAAACCTGAACCAATGCAAAGGCGTGCTTTGCCCAGCGGTCCATGTATTGATTTGGCTATGGATTTCATGAGTATTCCATCTGGAGAACATTTTTTAGTAGTGGTAGACTATTTTAGCCGCTACAAGGAAGTGGAGATAATGCACCGAATCACAGCCAGGGAGACCATTGAGCGTTTGGATAAAATTTTCACCCACTTGGGTTATCCAAGAACGCTCACGCTGGATATTGGAGGAATATTGTTTGAAAAAGGGAATCCATCTCAACAATACTATCCCTTATTGGCCTCAGCAGAATGGCGAGGTAGAACGCCAAAATCGATCTTTGCTTAAGCGTATTAAGATCAGTCACAACTTGGACAGAGATTGGAGAAAGGACCTGCAGGATTACCTCATGTGCTATTACACTACACCTCACACAACCACGGGAAAAACTCCAACGGAGCTCTGCTACGGTAGAACTATTCGGGGAAAAATTCCTTCATTGAAGGACATCGAGACAGCTCCACCAGAAGCAGATTTTTCCGATAGAGACAAGCGCTTAAAAGAAAAGGGGAAGGAACTGGAGGACACAAGGAGAGGAGCTAGGGAGTCTGACATTGAAGTAGGAGATGTGGTCTTGATGAAAAATCTGCTTCCTGGAAACAAATTGCAAGCAACTTTTGGAGCAACCAAATATGTGGTTTTGAAGAGATCTGGAGGAGCTGCGATAGTTCGTGATGACACATCAGGGAAGCAATATGAAAGGAATGTGGCCCATTTGAAGAAAGTCGTTGTGTCAGCGGAATCTTCCACTATTCCGGTAGAGATAGTTCCAGAACCTGAACCTGTCGAAGAACAGCCTGTGGAGAAGATCTCTAGGAAGAGGACAATTCCCAGGAAGTATCAGGATTTTGTGGTTACTAGTCTAAATCAAAAACATTAGAAAAAAGGGAGGATGTGGTGACCAACAGATGGCGTCGTGGTGAGTGTGAGGGGAAATGAGTTATTGGGCAACGGGACGTGTGTGAAGTTGGCAGAGAAGACGTGAAGTGACCGAGTGATTGGATTGTGGATTTGGAGTGAATAAAGAAAAGATAAAGAAGTAAAAAGACAATACAGTGTGTTTTAATGGGATTGAGGGTGCCACACAAGTGATTTTTTTTCCA
>NW_026604410.1:0-43712 GCF_024763615.1 Phlebotomus papatasi
TTCTTAAAATTTCTCAATGAAAATCACATTAGAATACTTCAAATAATTCTAACAATCAATTAATATCTTTAGTTGAATTTTTTCTTGGAAAAATTCCCATTAAAAATCATCATGATCCCACCCTTGGGAGTTTTTTTTTTAATTTTTTAAAAATGCCAAAATCTGCTCTATAAACCGCAATTCTTAAAATTTCTCAATGAAAATCACATTAGAATACTTCAAATAATTCTAACAATCAATTAATATCTTTAGTTGAATTTTTTCTTGGAAAAATTCCCATTAAAAATCATCATGATCCCACCCTTGGGAGTTTTTTTTTAATTTTTTAAAAATGCCAAAATCTGGTCTAGAAACCGCAATTCTTAAAATTTCTCAATGAAAATCACATTAGAATACTTCAAATAATTCTAACAATCAATTAATATCTTTAGTTGAATTTTTTCTTGGAAAAATTCCCATTAAAAATCATCATGATCCCACCCTTGGGAGTTTTTTTTTAATTTTTTAAAAATGCCAAAATCTGCTCTAGAAACCGCAATTCTTAAAATTTCTCAATGAAAATCACATTAGAATACTTCAAATAATTCTAACAATCAACTAATATCTTTAGTTGAATTTTTTCTTGGAAAAATTCCCATTAAAATCATCATGATCCCACACTTGGGAGTTTTTTTTTTAATTTTTTAAAAATGCCAAAATCTGCTCTAGAAACCGCAATTCTTAAAATTTCTCAATGAAAATCACATTAGAATACTTCAAATAATTCTAACAATCAATTAATATCTTTAGTTGAATTTTTTCTTGGAAAAATTCCCATTAAAAATCATCATGATCCCACCCTTGGGAGTTCTTTTTTAATTTTTTAAAAATGCCAAAATCTGCTCTATAAACCGCAATTCTTAAAATTTCTCAATGAAAATCACATTAGAATACTTCAAATAATTCTAACAATCAATTAATATCTTTAGTTGAATTTTTTCTTGGAAAAATTCCCATTAAAAATCATCATGATCCCACCCTTGGGAGTTTTTTTTTAATTTTTTAAAAATGCCAAAATCTGCTCTATAAACCGCAATTCTTAAAATTTCTCAATGAAAATCACATTAGAATACTTCAAATAATTCTAACAATCAATTAATATCTTTAGTTGAATTTTTTCTTGGAAAAATTCCCATTAAAAATCATCATGATCCCACCCTTGGGAGTTTTTTTTTAATTTTTTAAAAATGCCAAAATCTGCTCTAGAAACCGCAATTCTTAAAATTTCTCAATGAAAATCACATTAGAATACTTCAAATAATTCTAACAATCAATTAATATCTTTAGTTGAATTTTTTCTTGGAAAAATTCCCATTAAAAATCATCATGATCCCACCCTTGGGAGTTTTTTTTTAATTTTTTAAAAATGCCAAAATCTGCTCTAGAAACCGCAATTCTTAAAATTTCTCAATGAAAATCACATTAGAATACTTCAAATAATTCTAACAATCAATTAATATCTTTAGTTGAATTTTTTCTTGGAAAAATTCCCATTAAAAATCATCATGATCCCACCCTTGGGAGTTTTTTTTTAATTTTTTAAAAATGCCAAAATCTGCTCTAGAAACCGCAATTCTTAAAATTTCTCAATGAAAATCACATTAGAATACTTCAAATAATTCTAACAATCAACTAATATCTTTAGTTGAATTTTTTCTTGGAAAAATTCCCATTAAAATCATCATGATCCCACACTTGGGAGTTTTTTTTTAATTTTTTAAAAATGCCAAAATCTGCTCTAGAAACCGCAATTCTTAAAATTTCTCAATGAAAATCACATTAGAATACTTCAAATAATTCTAACAATCAATTAATATCTTTAGTTGAATTTTTTCTTGGAAAAATTCCCATTAAAAATCATCATGATCCCACCCTTGGGAGTTCTTTTTTAATTTTTTAAAAATGCCAAAATCTGCTCTATAAACCGCAATTCTTAAAATTTCTCAATGAAAATCACATTAGAATACTTCAAATAATTCTAACAATCAATTAATATCTTTAGTTGAATTTTTTCTTGGAAAAATTCCCATTAAAAATCATCATGATCCCACCCTTGGGAGTTTTTTTTTTTTTAATTTTTTAAAAATGCCAAAATCTGCTCTAGAAACCGCAATTCTTAAAATTTCTCAATGAAAATCACATTAGAATACTTCAAATAATTCTAACAATCAATTAATATCTTTAGTTGAATTTTTTCTTGGAAAAATTCCCATTAAAAATCATCATGATCCCACCCTTGGGAGTTTTTTTTTTAATTTTTTAAAAATGCCAAAATCTGCTCTAGAAACCGCAATTCTTAAAATTTCTCAATGAAAATCACATTAGAATACTTCAAATAATTCTAACAATCAATTAATATCTTTAGTTGAATTTTTTCTTGGAAAAATTCCCATTAAAAATCATCATGATCCCACCCTTGGGAGTTTTTTTTTAATTTTTTAAAAATGCCAAAATCTGCTCTATAAACCGCAATTCTTAAAATTTCTCAATGAAAATCACATTAGAATACTTCAAATAATTCTAACAATCAATTAATATCTTTAGTTGAATTTTTTCTTGGAAAAATTCCCATTAAAAATCATCATGATCCCACCCTTGGGAGTTTTTTTTTTTAATTTTTTAAAAATGCCAAAATCTGCTCTAGAAACCGCAATTCTTAAAATTTCTCAATGAAAATCACATTAGAATACTTCAAATAATTCTAACAATCAATTAATATCTTTAGTTGAATTTTTTCTTGGAAAAATTCCCATTAAAAAAATTCCCACCCCATTAAAAATCATCATGATACCCACCCTTGGGAGATCCCACCCTTTTTTTTTTTAATTTTTTAAAAATGCCAAAATCTGCTCTAGAAACCGCAATTCTTAAAATTTCTCAATGAAAATCACATTAGAATACTTCAAATAATTCTAACAATCAATTAATATCTTTAGTTGAATTTTTTCTTGGAAAAATTCCCATTAAAAATCATCATCATCCCACCCTTGGGAGTTTTTTTTTTAATTTTTTAAAAATGCCAAAATCTGCTCTAGAAACCGCAATTCTTAAAATTTCTCAATGAAAATCACATTAGAATACTTCAAATAATTCTAACAATCAATTAATATCTTTAGTTGAATTTTTTCTTGGAAAAATTCCCATTAAAAATCATCATGATCCCACCCTTGGGAGTTTTTTTTTAATTTTTTAAAAATGCCAAAATCTGCTCTAGAAACCGCAATTCTTAAAATTTCTCAATGAAAATCACATTAGAATACTTCAAATAATTCTAACAATCAATTAATATCTTTAGTTGAATTTTTTCTTGGAAAAATTCCCATTAAAAATCATCATGATCCCACCCTTGGGAGTTTTTTTTTTAATTTTTTAAAAATGCCAAAATCTGCTCTAGAAACCGCAATTCTTAAAATTTCTCAATGAAAATCACATTAGAATACTTCAAATAATTCTAACAATCAATTAATATCTTTAGTTGAATTTTTTCTTGGAAAAATTCCCATTAAAAATCATCATGATCCCACCCTTGGGAGTTTTTTTTTAATTTTTTAAAAATGCCAAAATCTGCTCTAGAAACCGCAATTCTTAAAATTTCTCAATGAAAATCACATTAGAATACTTCAAATAATTCTAACAATCAATTAATATCTTTAGTTGAATTTTTTCTTGGAAAAATTCCCATTAAAAATCATCATGATCCCACCCTTGGGAGTTTTTTTTTTAATTTTTTAAAAATGCCAAAATCTGCTCTAGAAACCGCAATTCTTAAAATTTCTCAATGAAAATCACATTAGAATACTTCAAATAATTCTAACAATCAATTAATATCTTTAGTTGAATTTTTTCTTGGAAAAATTCCCATTAAAAATCATCATCATCCCACCCTTGGGAGTTTTTTTTTTAATTTTTTAAAAATGCCAAAATCTGCTCTAGAAACCGCAATTCTTAAAATTTCTCAATGAAAATCACATTAGAATACTTCAAATAATTCTACCAATCAATTAATATCTTTAGTTGAATTTTTTCTTGGAAAAATTCTCATTAAAAATCATCATGATCCCACCCTTGGGAGTTTTTTTTTAATTTTTTAAAAATGCCAAAATCTGCTCTATAAACCGCAATTCTTAAAATTTCTCAATGAAAATCACATTAGAATACTTCAAATAATTCTAACAATCAATTAATATCTTTAGTTGAATTTTTTCTTGGAAAAATTCCCATTAAAAATCATCATGATCCCACCCTTGGGAGTTTTTTTTTAATTTTTTAAAAATGCCAAAATCTGCTCTAGAAACCGCAATTCTTAAAATTTCTCAATGAAAATCACATTAGAATACTTCAAATAATTCTAACAATCAATTAATATCTTTAGTTGAATTTTTTCTTGGAAAAATTCCCATTAAAAATGATCATGATCCCACCCTTGGGAGTTTTTTTTTAATTTTTTAAAAATGCCAAAATCTGCTCTAGAAACCGCAATTCTTAAAATTTCTCAATGAAAATCACATTAGAATACTTCAAATAATTCTAACAATCAATTAATATCTTTAGTTGAATTTTTTCTTGGAAAAATTCCCATTAAAAATCATCATGATCCCACCCTTGGGAGTTTTTTTTTAATTTTTTAAAAATGCCAAAATCTGCTCTAGAAACCGCAATTCTTAAAATTTCTCAATGAAAATCACATTAGAATACTTCAAATAATTCTAACAATCAATTAATATCTTTAGTTGAATTTTTTCTTGGAAAAATTCCCATTAAAAATCATCATGATCCCACCCTTGGGAGTTTTTTTTTAATTTTTTAAAAATGCCAAAATCTGCTCTATAAACCGCAATTCTTAAAATTTCTCAATGAAAATCACATTAGAATACTTCAAATAATTCTAACAATCAATTAATATCTTTAGTTGAATTTTTTCTTGGAAAAATTCCCATTAAAAATCATCATGATCCCACCCTTGGGAGTTTTTTTTTTAATTTTTTAAAAATGCCAAAATCTGCTCTAGAAACCGCAATTCTTAAAATTTAACAATCTCAATGAAAATCACATTAGAATACTGCTCTAGAAACCGCAATTCTTAAAATTTCTCAATGAAAATCACATTAGAATACTTCAATAACAATCAATTATATATTTAGTTGAATTTTTTCTTGGAAAAATTCCCATTAAAAATCATCATGATCCCACCCTTGGGAGTTTTTTTTTTAATTTTTTAAAAATGCCAAAATCTGCTCTAGAAACCGCAATTCTTAAAATTTCTCAATGAAAATCACATTAGAATACTTCAAATAATTCTAACAATCAATTAATATCTTTAGTTGAATTTTTTCTTGGAAAAATTCCCATTAAAAATCATCATGATCCCACCCTTGGGAGTTTTTTTTTAATTTTTTAAAAATGCCAAAATCTGCTCTAGAAACCGCAATTCTTAAAATTTCTCAATGAAAATCACATTAGAATACTTCAAATAATTCTAACAATCAATTAATATCTTTAGTTGAATTTTTTCTTGGAAAAATTCCCATTAAAAATCATCATGATCCCACCCTTGGGAGTTTTTTTTTTAATTTTTTAAAAATGCCAAAATCTGCTCTAGAAACCGCAATTCTTAAAATTTCTCAATGCAAATCACATTAGAATACTTCAAATAATTCTAACAATCAATTAATATCTTTAGTTGAATTTTTTCTTGGAAAAATTCCCATTAAAAATCATCATGATCCCACCCTTGGGAGTTTTTTTTTAATTTTTTAAAAATGCCAAAATCTGCTCTATAAACCGCAATTCTTAAAATTTCTCAATGAAAATCACATTAGAATACTTCAAATAATTCTAACAATCAATTAATATCTTTAGTTGAATTTTTTCTTGGAAAAATTCCCATTAAAAATCATCATGATCCCACCCTTGGGAGTTTTTTTTTAATTTTTTAAAAATGCCAAAATCTGCTCTAGAAACCGCAATTCTTAAAATTTCTCAATGAAAATCACATTAGAATACTTCAAATAATTCTAACAATCAACTAATATCTTTAGTTGAATTTTTTCTTGGAAAAATTCCCATTAAAAATCATCATGATCCCACCCTTGGGAGTTTTTTTTTAATTTTTTAAAAATGCCAAAATCTGCTCTAGAAACCGCAATTCTTAAAACTTCTCAATGAAAATCACATTAGAATACTTCAAATAATTCTAACAATCAATTAATATCTTTAGTTGAATTTTTTCTTGGAAAAATTCCCATTAAAAATCATCATGATCCCACCCTTGGGAGTTTTTTTTTAATTTTTTAAAAATGCCAAAATCTGCTCTATAAACCGCAATTCTTAAAATTTCTCAATGAAAATCACATTAGAATACTTCAAATAATTCTAACAATCAATTAATATCTTTAGTTGAATTTTTTCTTGGAAAAATTCCCACCAAAAATCATTATGATCCCACCCTTGGGAGTTTTTTTTTAATTTTTTAAAAATGCCAAAATCTGCTCTAGAAACCGCAATTCTTAAAATTTCTCAATGAAAATCACATTAGAATACTTCAAATAATTCTAACAATCAATTAATATCTTTAGTTGAATTTTTTCTTGGAAAAATTCCCATTAAAAATCATCATGATCCCACCCTTGGGAGTTTTTTTTTAATTTTTTAAAAATGCCAAAATCTGCTCTAGAAACCGCAATTCTTAAAATTTCTCAATGAAAATCACATTAGAATACTTCAAATAATTCTAACAATCAATTAATATCTTTAGTTGAATTTTTTCTTGGAAAAATTCCCATTAAAAATCATCATGATCCCACCCTTGGGAGTTTTTTTTTTAATTTTTTAAAAATGCCAAAATCTGCTCTAGAAACCGCAATTCTTAAAATTTCTCAATGAAAATCACATTAGAATACTTCAAATAATTCTACCAATCAATTAATATCTTTAGATGAATTTTTTCTTGGAAAAATTCCCATTAAAAATCATCATGATCCCACCCTTGGGAGTTTTTTTTTTTTTTTAAAATGCCAAAATCTGCTCTAGAAACCGCAATTCTTAAAATTTCTCAATGAAAATCACATTAGAATACTTCAAATAATTCTAACAATCAATTAATATCTTTAGTTGAATTTTTTCTTGGAAAAATTCCCATTAAAAATCATCATGATCCCACCCTTGGGAGTTTTTTTTTAATTTTTTAAAAATGCCAAAATCTGCTCTAGAAACCGCAATTCTTAAAATTTCTCAATGAAAATCACATTAGAATACTTCAAATAATTCTACCAATCAATTAATATCTTTAGTTGAATTTTTTCTTGGAAAAATTCCCATTAAAAATCATCATGATCCCACCCTTGGGAGTTTTTTTTTTTAATTTTTTAAAAATGCCAAAATCTGCTCTAGAAACCGCAATTCTTAAAATTTCTCAATGAAAATCACATTAGAATACTTCAAATAATTCTAACAATCAATTAATATCTTTAGTTGAATTTTTTCTTGGAAAAATTCCCATTAAAAATCATCATGATCCCACCCTTGGGAGTTTTTTTTTAATTTTTTAAAAATGCTTGGGAGTTTTTTTTTTTTTAAAATGCCAAAATCTGCTCTAGAAACCGCAATTCTTGAAATTTCTCAATGAAAATCACATTAGAATACTTCAAATAATTCTAACAATCAATTAATATCTTTAGTTGAATTTTTTCTTGGAAAAATTCCCATTAAAAATCATCATGATCCCACCCTTGGGAGTTTTTTTTTTAATTTTTTAAAAATGCCAAAATCTGCTGTAGAAACCGCAATTCTTAAAATTTCTCAATGAAAATCACATTAGAATACTTCAAGTAATTCCAACAATCAATTTATATCTTTAGTTGAATTTTTTCTTGGAAAAATTCCCATTAAAAATCATCATGATCCCACCCTTGGGAGTTTTTTTTTAATTTTTTAAAAATGCCAAAATCTGCTCTAGAAACCGCAATTCTTAAAATTTCTCAATGAAAATCACATTAGAATACTTCAAATAATTCTAACAATCAATTAATATCTTTAGTTGAATTTTTTCTTGGAAAAATTCCCATTAAAAATCATCATGATCCCACCCTTGGGAGTTTTTTTTTTAATTTTTTAAAAATGCCAAAATCTGCTCTAGAAACCGCAATTCTTAAAATTTCTCAATGAAAATCACATTAGAATACTTCAAATAATTCTAACAATCAATTAATATCTTTAGTTGAATTTTTTCTTGGAAAAATTCCCACAAAAATCATCATGATCCCACCCTTGGGAGTTTTTTTTTTTTTTTAATTTTTTAAAAATGCCAAAATCTGCTCTAGAAACCGCAATTCTTGAAATTTCTCAATGAAAATCACATTAGAATACTTCAAATAATTCTAACAATCAATTAATATCTTTAGTTGAATTTTTTCTTGGAAAAATTCCCATTAAAAATCATCATGATCCCACCCTTGGGAGTTTTTTTTTAATTTTTTAAAAATGCCAAAATCTGCTCTAGAAACCGCAATTCTTAAAATTTCTCAATGAAAATCACATTAGAATACTTCAAATAATTCTAACAATCAATTAATATCTTTAGTTGAATTTTTTCTTGGAAAAATTCCCATTAAAAATCATCATGATCCCACCCTTGGGAGTTTTTTTTTTAATTTTTTAAAAATGCCAAAATCTGCTCTAGAAACCGCAATTCTTAAAATTTCTCAATGAAAATCACATTAGAATACTTCAAATAATTCTAACAATCAATTAATATCTTTAGTTGAATTTTTTCTTGGAAAAATTCCCATTAAAAATCATTATGATCCCACCCTTGGGAGAAAAATTCCCATTAAAAATCATCATGATCCCACCCTTGGGAGTTTTTTTTTAATTTTTTAAAAATGCCAAAATCTGCTCTAGAAACCGCAATTCTTAAAATTTCTCAATGAAAATCACATTAGAATACTTCAAATAATTCTAACAATCAATTAATATCTTTAGTTGAATTTTTTCTTGGAAAAATTCCCATTAAAAATCATCATGATCCCACCCTTGGGAGTTTTTTTTTAATTTTTTAAAAATGCCAAAATCTGCTCTAGAAACCGCAATTCTTAAAATTTCTCAATGAAAATCACATTAGAATACTTCAAATAATTCTAACAATCAATTAATATCTTTAGTTGAATTTTTTCTTGGAAAAATTCCCATTAAAAATCATTATGATCCCACCCTTGGGAGATCCCACCCTTTTTTTTTTAATTTTTTAAAAATGCCAAAATCTGCTCTATAAAACCGCAATTCTTAAAATTTCTCAATGAAAATCACATTAGAATACTTAAAATAATTCTAACAATCAATTTATATCTTTAGTTGAATTTTTTCTTGGAAAAATTCTCATTAAAAATCATCATGATCCCACCCTTGGGAGTTTTTTTTTAATTTTTTAAAAATGCCAAAATCTGCTCTAGAAACCGCAATTCTTAAAATTTCTCAATGAAAATCACATTAGAATACTTCAAATAATTCTAACAATCAATTAATATCTTTAGTTGAATTTTTTCTTGGAAAAATTCCCATTAAAAATCATCATGATCCCACCCTTGGGAGAAAAATTCCCATTAAAAATCATCATTTTTTTTTTTTAATTTTTTAAAAATGCCAAAATCTGCTCTATAAACCGCAATTCTTAAAATTTCTCAATGAAAATCACATTAGAATACTTCAAATAATTCTACCAATCAATTAATATCTTTAGTTGAATTTTTTCTTGGAAAAATTCCCATTAAAAATCATCATGATCCCACCCTTGGGAGTTTTTTTTAATTTTTTAAAAATGCCAAAATCTGCTCTAGAAACCGCAATTCTTAAAATTTCTCAATGAAAATCACATTAGAATACTTCAAATAATTCTAACAATCAATTAATATCTTTAGTTGAATTTTTTCTTGGAAAAATTCCCATTAAAAATCATCATGATCCCACCCTTGGGAGTTTTTTTTTAATTTTTTAAAAATGCCAAAATCTGCTCTAGAAACCGCAATTCTTAAAATTTCTCAATGAAAATCACATTAGAATACTTCAAATAATTCTACCAATCAATTAATATCTTTAGTTGAATTTTTTCTTGGAAAAATTCCCATTAAAAATCATCATGATCCCACCCTTGGGAGTTTTTTTTTTTAATTTTTTAAAAATGCCAAAATCTGCTCTAGAAACCGCAATTCTTAAAATTTCTCAATGAAAATCACATTAGAATACTTCAAATAATTCTAACAATCAATTAATATCTTTAGTTGAATTTTTTCTTGGAAAAATTCCCATTAAAAATCATTATGATCCCACCCTTGGGAGTTTTTTTTTAATTTTTTAAAAATGCCAAAATCTGCTCTAGAAACCGCAATTCTTAAAATTTCTCAATGAAAATCACATTAGAATACTTCAAATAATTCTAACAATCAATTAATATCTTTAGTTGAATTTTTTCTTGGAAAAATTCCCATTAAAAATCATCATGATCCCACCCTTGGGAGTTTTTTTTTAATTTTTTAAAAATGCCAAAATCTGCTCTAGAAACCGCAATTCTTAAAATTTCTCAATGAAAATCACATTAGAATACTTCAAATAATTCTAACAATCAATTAATATCTTTAGTTGAATTTTTTCTTGGAAAAATTCCCATTAAAAATCATCATGATCCCACCCTTGGGAGTTTTTTTTTTAATTTTTTAAAAATGCCAAAATCTGCTCTAGAAACCGCAATTCTTAAAATTTCTCAATGAAAATCACATTAGAATACTTCAAATAATTCTAACAATCAATTAATATCTTTAGTTGAATTTTTTCTTGGAAAAATTCCCATTAAAAATCATCATGATCCCACCCTTGGGAGTTTTTTTTTTTAATTTTTTAAAAATGCCAAAATCTGCTCTAGAAACCGCAATTCTTAAAATTTCTCAATGAAAATCACATTAGAATACTTCAAATAATTCTAACAATCAATTAATATCTTTAGTTGAATTTTTTCTTGGAAAAATTCCCATTAAAAATCATCATGATCCCACCCTTGGGAGTTTTTTTTTAATTTTTTAAAAATGCCAAAATCTGCTCTAGAAACCGCAATTCTTAAAATTTCTCAATGAAAATCACATTAGAATACTTCAAATAATTCTAACAATCAATTAATATCTTTAGTTGAATTTTTTCTTGGAAAAATTCCCATTAAAAATCATCATGATCCCACCCTTGGGAGTTTTTTTTTAATTTTTTAAAAATGCCAAAATCTGCTCTAGAAACCGCAATTCTTAAAATTTCTCAATGAAAATCACATTAGAATACTTCAAATAATTCTAACAATCAATTAATATCTTTAGTTGAATTTTTTCTTGGAAAAATTCCCATTAAAAATCATCATGATCCCACCCTTGGGAGTTTTTTTTAATTTTTTAAAAATGCCAAAATCTGCTCTAGAAACCGCAATTCTTAAAATTTCTCAATGAAAATCACATTAGAATACTTCAAATAATTCTAACAATCAATTAATATCTTTAGTTGAATTTTTTCTTGGAAAAATTCCCATTAAAAATCATCATCATTAAAAATCATCATGATCCCACCCTTGGGAGTTTTTTTTAATTTTTTAAAAATGCCAAAATCTGCTCTAGAAACCGCAATTCTTAAAATTTCTCAATGAAAATCACATTAGAATACTTCAAATAATTCTAACAATCAATTAATATCTTTAGTTGAATTTTTTCTTGGAAAAATTCCCATTAAAAATCATCATGATCCCACCCTTGGGAGTTTTTTTTTTAATTTTTTAAAAATGCCAAAATCTGCTCTAGAAACCGCAATTCTTAAAATTTCTCAATGAAAATCACATTAGAATACTTCAAATAATTCTAACAATCAATTAATATCTTTAGTTGAATTTTTTCTTGGAAAAATTCCCATTAAAAATCATCATGATCCCACCCTTGGGAGTTTTTTTTTTTTAATTTTTTAAAAATGCCAAAATCTGCTCTAGAAACCGCAATTCTTAAAATTTCTCAATGAAAATCACATTAGAATACTTCAAATAATTCTACCAATCAATTAATATCTTTAGTTGAATTTTTTCTTGGAAAAATTCCCATTAAAAATCATTCATGATCCCACCCTTGGGAGTTTTTTTTAATTTTTTAAAAATGCCAAAATCTGCTCTAGAAACCGCAATTCTTAAAATTTCTCAATGAAAATCACATTAGAATACTTCAAATAATTCTAACAATCAATTAATATCTTTAGTTGAATTTTTTCTTGGAAAAATTCCCATTAAAAATCATTATGATCCCACCCTTGGGAGTTTTTTTTTAATTTTTTAAAAATGCCAAAATCTGCTCTAGAAACCGCAATTCTTAAAATTTCTCAATGAAAATCACATTAGAATACTTCAAATAATTCTAACAATCAATTAATATCTTTAGTTGAATTTTTTCTTGGAAAAATTCCCATTAAAAATCATCATGATCCCACCCTTGGGAGTTTTTTTTTTAATTTTTTAAAAATGCCAAAATCTGCTCTAAAAACCGCAATTCTTAAAATTTCTCAATGAAAATCACATTAGAATACTTCAAATAATTCTAACAATCAATTAATATCTTTAGTTGAATTTTTTCTTGGAAAAATTCCCATTAAAAATCATTATGATCCCACCCTTGGGAGTTTTTTTTTTAATTTTTTAAAAATGCCAAAATCTGCTCTAGAAACCGCAATTCTTAAAATTTCTCAATGAAAATCACATTAGAATACTTCAAATAATTCTAACAATCAATTAATATCTTTAGTTGAATTTTTTCTTGGAAAAATTCCCATTAAAAATCATCATGATCCCACCCTTGGGAGTTTTTTTTTAATTTTTTAAAAATGCCAAAATCTGCCCTAGAGACCGCAATTCTTAAAATTTCTCAATGAAAATCACATTAGAATACTTCAAATAATTCTAACAATCAATTAATATCTTTAGTTGAATTTTTTCTTGGAAAAATTCCCATTAAAAATCATCATGATCCCACCCTTGGGAGTTTTTTTTTTTAATTTTTTAAAAATGCCAAAATCTGCTCTAGAAACCGCAATTCTTAAAATTTCTCAATGAAAATCACATTAGAATACTTCAAATAATTCTAACAATCAATTAATATCTTTAGTTGAATTTTTTCTTGGAAAAATTCCCATTAAAAATCATCATGATCCCACCCTTGGGAGTTTTTTTTTTTTAATTTTTTAAAAATGCCAAAATCTGCTGTAGAAACCGCAATTCTTAAAATTTCTCAATGCAAATTACATTAGAATACTTCAAATAATTCTAACAATCAATTAATATCTTTAGTTGAATTTTTTCTTGGAAAAATTCCCATTAAAAATCATTATGATCCCACCCTTGGGAGTTTTTTTTTAATTTTTTAAAAATGCCAAAATCTGCTCTAGAAACCGCAATTCTTAAAATTTCTCAATGAAAATCACATTAGAATACTTCAAATAATTCTAACAATCAATTAATATCTTTAGTTGAATTTTTTCTTGGAAAAATTCCCATTAAAAATCATCATCATCCCACCCTTGGGAGTTTTTTTTTAATTTTTTAAAAATGCCAAAATCTGCTCTAGAAACCGCAATTCTTAAAATTTCTCAATGAAAATCACATTAGAATACTTCAAATAATTCTAACAATCAATTAATATCTTTAGTTGAATTTTTTCTTGGAAAAATTCCCATTAAAAATCATCATGATCCCACCCTTGGGAGTTTTTTTTTAATTTTTTAAAAATGCCAAAATCTGCTCTAGAAACCGCAATTCTTAAAATTTCTCAATGAAAATCACATTAGAATACTTCAAATAATTCTAACAATCAATTAATATCTTTAGTTGAATTTTTTCTTGGAAAAATTCCCACCAAAAATCATTATGATCCCACCCTTGGGAGTTTTTTTTTAATTTTTTAAAAATGCCAAAATCTGCTCTAGAAACCGCAATTCTTAAAATTTCTCAATGAAAATCACATTAGAATACTTCAAATAATTCTAACAATCAATTAATATCTTTAGTTGAATTTTTTCTTGGAAAAATTCCCATTAAAAATCATCATGATCCCACCCTTGGGAGAAAAATTCCCATTAAAAATCATCATGATCCCACCCTTTTTTTTTTTAATTTTTTAAAAATGCCAAAATCTGCTCTAGAAACCGCAATTCTTAAAATTTCTCAATGAAAATCACATTAGAATACTTCAAATAATTCTAACAATCAATTAATATCTTTAGTTGAATTTTTTCTTGGAAAAATTCCCATTAAAAATCATCATGATCCCACCCTTGGGAGTTTTTTTTTTAATTTTTTAAAAATGCCAAAATCTGCTCTGAAACCGCAATTCTTAAAATTTCTCAATGAAAATCACATTAGAATACTTCAAATAATTCTACCAATCAATTAATATCTTTAGTTGAATTTTTTCTTGGAAAAATTCCCATTAAAAATCATCATGATCCCACCCTTGGGAGTTTTTTTTTTTTTTTTTTAATGCCAAAATCTGCTCTAGAAACCGCAATTATTAAAATTTCTCAATGAAAATCACATTAGAATACTTCAAATAATTCTAACAATCAATTAATATCTTTAGTTGAATTTTTTCTTGGAAAAATTCCCATTAAAAATCATCATCATCCCACCCTTGGGAGTTTTTTTTTAATTTTTTAAAAATGCCAAAATCTGCTCTAGAAACCGCAATTCTTAAAATTTCTCAATGAAAATCACATTAGAATACTTCAAATAATTCTACCAATCAATTAATATCTTTAGTTGAATTTTTTCTTGGAAAAATTCCCATTAAAAATCATCATGATCCCACCCTTGGGAGTTTTTTTTTTAATTTTTTAAAAATGCCAAAATCTGCTCTAGAAACCGCAATTCTTAAAATTTCTCAATGAAAATCACATTAGAATACTTCAAATAATTCTAACAATCAATTAATATCTTTAGTTGAATTTTTTCTTGGAAAAATTCCCATTAAAAATCATCATGATCCCACCCTTGGGAGTTTTTTTTAATTTTTTAAAAATGCCAAAATCTGCTCTAGAAACCGCAATTCTTGAAATTTCTCAATGAAAATCACATTAGAATACTTCAAATAATTCTAACAATCAATTAATATCTTTAGTTGAATTTTTTCTTGGAAAAATTCCCATTAAAAATCATCATGATCCCACCCTTGGGAGTTTTTTTTTAATTTTTTAAAAATGCCAAAATCTGCTGTAGAAACCGCAATTCTTAAAATTTCTCAATGAAAATCACATTAGAATACTTCAAATAATTCCAACAATCAATTTATATCTTTAGTTGAATTTTTTCTTGGAAAAATTCCCATTAAAAATCATCATGATCCCACCCTTGGGAGTTTTTTTTTAATTTTTTAAAAATGCCAAAATCTTTAATTTTTTAAAAATGCCAAAATCTGCTAGAAACCGCAATTCTTAAAATTTCTCAATGAAAATCACATTAGAATACTTCAAATAATTCTACCAATCAATTAATATCTTTAGTTGAATTTTTTCTTGGAAAAATTCCCATTAAAAATCATCATGATCCCACCCTTGGGAGTTTTTTTTTAATTTTTTAAAAATGCCAAAATCTGCTCTAGAAACCGCAATTCTTAAAATTTCTCAATGAAAATCACATTAGAATACTTCAAATAATTCTACAATCAATTAATATCTTTAGTTGAATTTTTTCTTGGAAAAATTCCCATTAAAAATCATCATGATCCCACCCTTGGGAGTTTTTTTTTAATTTTTTAAAAATGCCAAAATCTGCTCTAGAAACCGCAATTCTTAAAATTTCTCAATGAAAATCACATTAGAATACTTCAAATAATTCTACCAATCAATTAATATCTTTAGTTGAATTTTTTCTTGGAAAAATTCCCATTAAAAATCATCATGATCCCACCCTTGGGAGTTTTTTTTAATTTTTTAAAAATGCCAAAATCTGCTCTAGAAACCGCAATTCTTAAAATTTCTCAATGAAAATCACATTAGAATACTTCAAATAATTCTAACAATCAATTAATATCTTTAGTTGAATTTTTTCTTGGAAAAATTCCCATTAAAAATCATTATGATCCCACCCTTGGGAGTTTTTTTAATTTTTTAAAAATGCCAAAATCTGCTCTAGAAACCGCAATTCTTAAAATTTCTCAATGAAAATCACATTAGAATACTTCAAATAATTCTAACAATCAATTAATATCTTTAGTTGAATTTTTTCTTGGAAAAATTCCCATTAAAAATCATCATGATCCCACCCTTGGGAGTTTTTTTTTAATTTTTTAAAAATGCCAAAATCTGCTCTAGAAACCGCAATTCTTAAAATTTCTCAATGAAAATCACATTAGAATACTTCAAATAATTCTAACAATCAATTAATATCTTTAGTGAATTTTTTCTTGGAAAAATTCCCATTAAAAATCATCATGATCCCACCATTGGGAGTTTTTTTTTAAATTTTTTAAAAATGCCAAAATCTGCTCTATAAACCGCAATTCTTAAAATTTCTCAATGAAAATCACATTAGAATACTTCAAATAATTCTAACAATCAATTAATATCTTTAGTTGAATTTTTTCTTGGAAAAATTCCCATTAAAAATCATCATGATCCCACCATGCCAAAATCTGCTCTATAAACCGCAATTCTTAAAATTTCTCAATGAAAATCACATTAGAATACTTCAAATAATTCTAACAATCAATTAATATCTTTAGTTGAATTTTTTCTTGGAAAAATTCCCATTAAAAATCATCATGATCCCACCCTTGGGAGTTTTTTTTTTTTTTTAAAAATGCCAAAATCTGCTCTAGAAACCGCAATTCTTAAAATTTCCCAATGAAAATCACATTAGAATACTTCAAATAATTCTAACAATCAATTAATATCTTTAGTTGAATTTTTTCTTGGAAAAATTCCCATTAAAAATCATCATGATCCCACCCTTGGGAGTTTTTTTTTTAATTTTTTAAAAATGCCAAAATCTGCTCTATAAACCGCAATTCTTAAAATTTCTCAATGAAAATCACATTAGAATACTTCAAATAATTCTAACAATCAATTAATATCTTTAGTTGAATTTTTTCTTGGAAAAATTCCCATTAAAAATCATCATGATCCCACCCTTGGGAGTTTTTTTTTAATTTTTTAAAATTGCCAAAATCTGCTCTAGAAACCGCAATTCTTAAAATTTCTCAATGAAAATCACATTAGAATACTTCAAATAATTCTAACAATCAATTAATATCTTTAGTTGAATTTTTTCTTGGAAAAATTCCCATTAAAAATCATCATGATCCCACCCTTGGGAGAATTTTTTCTTTTTTTTTTAATGATCCCACCCTTGGGAGTTTTTTTTTTTTTAAAAATGCCAAAATCTGCTCTAGAAACCGCAATTCTTAAAATTTCTCAATGAAAATCACATTAGAATACTTCAAATAATTCTAACAATCAATTAATATCTTTAGTTGAATTTTTTCTTGGAAAAATTCCCATTAAAAATCATCATCATCCCACCCTTGGGAGTTTTTTTTTAATTTTTTAAAAATGCCAAAATCTGCTCTAGAAACCGCAATTCTTAAAATTTCTCAATGAAAATCACATTAGAATACTTCAAATAATTCTAACAATCAATTAATATCTTTAGTTGAATTTTTTCTTGGAAAAATTCCCATTAAAAATCATCATGATCCCACCCTTGGGAGTTTTTTTTTAATTTTTTTTTTTAATTTTTTAAAAATGCCAAAATCTGCTCTAGAAACCGCAATTCTTAAAATTTCTCAATGAAAATCACATTAGAATACTTCAAATAATTCTACCAATCAATTAATATCTTTAGTTGAATTTTTTCTTGGAAAAATTCCCATTAAAAATCATCATGATCCCACCCTTGGGAGTTTTTTTTTAATTTTTTAAAAATGCCAAAATCTGCTCTAGAAACCGCAATTCTTAAAATTTCTCAATGAAAATCACATTAGAATACTTCAAATAATTCTAACAATCAATTAATATCTTTAGTTGAATTTTTTCTTGGAAAAATTCCCATTAAAAATCATCATGATCCCACCCTTGGGAGTTTTTTTTTAAGTTTTTTTTTTAATTTTTTAAAAATGCCAAAATCTGCTCTAGAAACCGCAATTCTTAAAATTTCTCAATGAAAATCACATTAGAATACTTCAAATAATTCTAACAATCAATTAATATCTTTAGTTGAATTTTTTCTTGGAAAAATTCCCATTAAAAATCATCATGATCCCACCCTTGGGAGTTTTTTTTTAATTTTTTAAAAATGCCAAAATCTGCTCTAGAAACCGCAATTCTTAAAATTTCTCAATGAAAATCACATTAGAATACTTCAAATAATTCTAACAATCAATTAATATCTTTAGTTGAATTTTTTCTTGGAAAAATTCCCATTAAAAATCATCATGATCCCACCCTTGGGAGTTTTTTTTTAATTTTTTAAAAATGCCAAAATCTGCTCTAGAAACCGCAATTCTTAAAATTTCTCAATGAAAATCACATTAGAATACTTCAAATAATTCTAACAATCAATTAATATCTTTAGTTGAATTTTTTCTTGGAAAAATTCCCATTAAAAATCATCATGATCCCACCCTTGGGAGTTTTTTTTTAATTTTTTAAAAATGCCAAAATCTGCTCTAGAAACCGCAATTCTTAAAATTTCTCAATGAAAATCACATTAGAATACTTCAAATAATTCTAACAATCAATTAATATCTTTAGTTGAATTTTTTCTTGGAAAAATTCCCATTAAAAATCATCATGATCCCACCCTTGGGAGTTTTTTTTTTTTTTAATTTTTTAAAAATGCCAAAATCTGCTCTAGAAACCGCAATTCTTAAAATTTCTCAATGAAAATCACATTAGAATACTTCAAATAATTCTAACAATCAATTAATATCTTTAGTTGAATTTTTTCTTGGAAAAATTCCCATTAAAAATCATCATGATCCCACCCTTGGGAGTTTTTTTTTAATTTTTTAAAAATGCCAAAATCTGCTCTAGAAACCGCAATTCTTAAAATTTCTCAATGAAAATCACATTAGAATACTTCAAATAATTCTAACAATCAATTAATATCTTTAGTTGAATTTTTTTTTTCCCTTGGCAAAAAATTCCCATTAAAAATCATCATGATCCCACCCTTGGGAGTTTTTTTTTAATTTTTTTTTTTAATTTTTTAAAAATGCCAAAATCTGCTCTAGAAACCGCAATTCTTAAAATTTCTCAATGAAAATCACATTAGAATACTTCAAATAATTCTAACAATCAATTAATATCTTTAGTTGAATTTTTTCTTGGAAAAATTCCCATTAAAAATCATCATGATCCCACCCTTGGGAGTTTTTTTTTTTTTTAATTTTTTAAAAATGCCAAAATCTGCTCTAGAAACCGCAATTCTTAAAATTTCTCAATGAAAATCACATTAGAATACTTCAAATAATTCTAACAATCAATTAATATCTTTAGTTGAATTTTTTCTTGGAAAAATTCCCATTAAAAATCATCATGATCCCACCCTTGGGAGTTTTTTTTTAATTTTTTAAAAATGCCAAAATCTGCTCTAGAAACCGCAATTCTTAAAATTTCTCAATGAAAATCACATTAGAATACTTCAAATAATTCTAACAATCAATTAATATCTTTAGTTGAATTTTTTCTTGGAAAAATTCCCATTAAAAATCATCATGATCCCACCCTTGGGAGTTTTTTTTTTAATTTTTTAAAAATGCCAAAATCTGCTCTAGAAACCGCAATTCTTAAAATTTCTCAATGAAAATCACATTAGAATACTTCAAATAATTCTAACAATCAATTAATATCTTTAGTTGAATTTTTTCTTGGAAAAATTCCCATTAAAAATCATCATGATCCCACCCTTGGGAGTTTTTTTTTAATTTTTTAAAAATGCCAAAATCTGCTCTAGAAACCGCAATTCTTAAAATTTCTCAATGAAAATCACATTAGAATACTTCAAATAATTCTAACAATCAATTAATATCTTTAGTTGAATTTTTTCTTGGAAAAATTCCCATTAAAAATCATCATGATCCCACCCTTGGGAGTTTTTTTTTAATTTTTTAAAAATGCCAAAATCTGCTCTAGAAACCGCAATTCTTAAAATTTCTCAATGAAAATCACATTAGAATACTTCAAATAATTCTAACAATCAATTAATATCTTTAGTTGAATTTTTTCTTGGAAAAATTCCCATTAAAAATCATCATGATCCCACCCTTGGGAGTTTTTTTTTAATTTTTTAAAAATGCCAAAATCTGCTCTAGAAACCGCAATTCTTAAAATTTCTCAATGAAAATCACATTAGAATACTTCAAATAATTCTAACAATCAATTAATATCTTTAGTTGAATTTTTTCTTGGAAAAATTCCCATTAAAAATCATCATGATCCCACCCTTGGGAGAAAATCACATTAGAATCTTCAAAAATTTTTTTTTTTTAATTTTTTAAAAATGCCAAAATCTGCTCTAGAAACCGCAATTCTTAAAATTTCTCAATGAAAATCACATTAGAATACTTCAAATAATTCTAACAATCAATTAATATCTTTAGTTGAATTTTTTCTTGGAAAAATTCCCATTAAAAATCATCATGATCCCACCCTTGGGAGTTTTTTTTTAATTTTTTAAAAATGCCAAAATCTGCTCTAGAAACCGCAATTCTTAAAATTTCTCAATGAAAATCACATTAGAATACTTCAAATAATTCTAACAATCAATTAATATCTTTAGTTGAATTTTTTCTTGGAAAAATTCCCATTAAAAATCATCATGATCCCACCCTTGGGAGATTTTTTTTTTAATTTTTTAAAAATGCCAAAATCTGCTCTAGAAACCGCAATTCTTAAAATTTCTCAATGAAAATCACATTAGAATACTTCAAATAATTCTAACAATCAATTAATATCTTTAGTTGAATTTTTTCTTGGAAAAATTCCCATTAAAAATCATCATGATCCCACCCTTGGGAGTTTTTTTTTAATTTTTTAAAAATGCCAAAATCTGCTCTATAAACCGCAATTCTTAAAATTTCTCAATGAAAATCACATTAGAATACTTCAAATAATTCTACCAATCAATTAATATCTTTAGTTGAATTTTTTCTTGGAAAAATTCCCATTAAAAATCATCATGATCCCACCCTTGGGAGTTTTTTTTTTAATTTTTTAAAAATGCCAAAATCTGCTCTAGAAACCGCAATTCTTAAAATTTCTCAATGAAAATCACATTAGAATACTTCAAATAATTCTAACAATCAATTAATATCTTTAGTTGAATTTTTTCTTGGAAAAATTCCCATTAAAAATCATCATGATCCCACCCTTGGGAGTTTTTTTTTTAATTTTTTAAAAATGCCAAAATCTGCTCTAGAAACCGCAATTCTTAAAATTTCTCAATGAAAATCACATTAGAATACTTCAAATAATTCTAACAATCAATTAATATCTTTAGTTGAATTTTTTCTTGGAAAAATTCCCATTAAAAATCATCATGATCCCACCCTTGGGAGTTTTTTTTAATTTTTTAAAAATGCCAAAATCTGCTCTAGAAACCGCAATTCTTAAAATTTCTCAATGAAAATCACATTAGAATACTTCAAATAATTCTAACAATCAATTAATATCTTTAGTTGAATTTTTTCTTGGAAAAATTCCCATTAAAAATCATCATGATCCCACCCTTGGGAGTTTTTTTTTAATTTTTTAAAAATGCCAAAATCTGCTCTAGAAACCGCAATTCTTAAAATTTCTCAATGAAAATCACATTAGAATACTTCAAATAATTCTAACAATCAATTAATATCTTTAGTTGAATTTTTTCTTGGAAAAATTCCCATTAAAAATCATCATGATCCCACCCTTGGGAGTTTTTTTTTAATTTTTTAAAAATGCCAAAATCTGCTCTAGAAACCGCAATTCTTAAAATTTCTCAATGAAAATCACATTAGAATACTTCAAATAATTCTAACAATCAATTAATATCTTTAGTTGAATTTTTTCTTGGAAAAATTCCCATTAAAAATCATCATGATCCCACCCTTGGGAGTTTTTTTTTTAATTTTTTAAAAATGCCAAAATCTGCTCTAGAAACCGCAATTCTTAAAATTTCTCAATGAAAATCACATTAGAATACTTCAAATAATTCTAACAATCAATTAATATCTTTAGTTGAATTTTTTCTTGGAAAAATTCCCATTAAAAATCATTATGATCCCACCCTTGGGAGTTTTTTTTAATTTTTTAAAAATGCCAAAATCTGCTCTAGAAACCGCAATTCTTAAAATTTCTCAATGAAAATCACATTAGAATACTTCAAATAATTCTAACAATCAATTAATATCTTTAGTTGAATTTTTTCTTGGAAAAATTCCCATTAAAAATCATCATGATCCCACCCTTGGGAGTTTTTTTTTAATTTTTTAAAAATGCCAAAATCTGCTCTAGAAACCGCAATTCTTAAAATTTCTCAATGAAAATCACATTAGAATACTTCAAATAATTCTAACAATCAATTAATATCTTTAGTTGAATTTTTTCTTGGAAAAATTCCCATTAAAAATCATCATGATCCCACCCTTGGGAGTTTTTTTTTAATTTTTTAAAAATGCCAAAATCTGCTCTAAAAACCGCAATTCTTAAAATTTCTCAATGAAAATCACATTAGAATACTTCAAATAATTCTAACAATCAATTAATATCTTTAGTTGAATTTTTTCTTGGAAAAATTCCCATTAAAAATCATTATGATCCCACCCTTGGGAGTTTTTTTTAATTTTTTAAAAATGCCAAAATCTGCTCTAGAAACCGCAATTCTTAAAATTTCTCAATGAAAATCACATTAGAATACTTCAAATAATTCTAATAATCAATTAATATCTTTAGTTGAATTTTTTCTTGGAAAAATTCCCATTAAAAATCATCATGATCCCACCCTTGGGAGTTTTTTTTTAATTTTTTAAAAATGCCAAAATCTGCTCTAGAGACCGCAATTCTTAAAATTTCTCAATGAAAATCACATTAGAATACTTCAAATAATTCTAACAATCAATTAATATCTTTAGTTGAATTTTTTCTTGGAAAAATTCCCATTAAAAATCATCATGATCCCACCCTTGGGAGTTTTTTTTTAATTTTTTAAAAATGCCAAAATCTGCTCTAGAAACCGCAATTCTTAAAATTTCTCAATGAAAATCACATTAGAATACTTCAAATAATTCTAACTATCAATTAATATCTTTAGTTGAATTTTTTCTTGGAAAAATTCCCATTAAAAATCATCATGATCCCACCCTTGGGAGTTTTTTTTTTAATTTTTTAAAAATGCCAAAATCTGCTCTAGAAACCGCAATTCTTAAAATTTCTCAATGCAAATCACATTAGAATACTTCAAATAATTCTAACAATCAATTAATATCTTTAGTTGAATTTTTTCTTGGAAAAATTCCCATTAAAAATCATCATGATCCCACCCTTGGGAGTTTTTTTTTAATTTTTTAAAAATGCCAAAATCTGCTCTAGAAACCGCAATTCTTAAAATTTCTCAATGAAAATCACATTAGAATACTTCAAATAATTCTAACAATCAATTAATATCTTTAGTTGAATTTTTTCTTGGAAAAATTCCCATTAAAAATCATCATGATCCCACCCTTGGGAGTTTTTTTTTTAATTTTTTAAAAATGCCAAAATCTGCTCTAGAAACCGCAATTCTTAAAATTTCTCAATGAAAATCACATTAGAATACTTCAAATAATTCTAACAATCAATTAATATCTTTAGTTGAATTTTTTCTTGGAAAAATTCCCATTAAAAATCATCATGATCCCACCCTTGGGAGTTTTTTTTTTAATTTTTTAAAAATGCCAAAATCTGCTCTAGAAACCGCAATTCTTAAAATTTCTCAATGAAAATCACATTAGAATACTTCAAATAATTCTAACAATCAATTAATATCTTTAGTTGAATTTTTTCTTGGAAAAATTCCCACCAAAAATCATTATGATCCCACCCTTGGGAGTTTTTTTTTTAATTTTTTAAAAATGCCAAAATCTGCTCTAGAAACCGCAATTCTTAAAATTTCTCAATGAAAATCACATTAGAATACTTCAAATAATTCTAACAATCAATTAATATCTTTAGTTGAATTTTTTCTTGGAAAAATTCCCATTAAAAATCATCATGATCCCACCCTTGGGAGTTTTTTTTTAATTTTTTAAAAATGCCAAAATCTGCTCTAGAAACCGCAATTCTTAAAATTTCTCAATGAAAATCACATTAGAATACTTCAAATAATTCTAACAATCAATTAATATCTTTAGTTGAATTTTTTCTTGGAAAAATTCCCATTAAAAATCATCATGATCCCACCCTTGGGAGTTTTTTTTTAATTTTTTAAAAATGCCAAAATCTGCTCTAGAAACCGCAATTCTTAAAATTTCTCAATGAAAATCACATTAGAATACTTCAAATAATTCTACCAATCAATTAATATCTTTAGTTGAATTTTTTCTTGGAAAAATTCCCATTAAAAATCATCATGATCCCACCCTTGGGAGTTTTTTTTTTTTTTTTTTAAATGCCAAAATCTGCTCTAGAAACCGCAATTATTAAAATTTCTCAATGAAAATCACATTAGAATACTTCAAATAATTCTAACAATCAATTAATATCTTTAGTTGAATTTTTTCTTGGAAAAATTCCCATTAAAAATCATCATCATCCCACCCTTGGGAGTTTTTTTTTAATTTTTTAAAAATGCCAAAATCTGCTCTAGAAACCGCAATTCTTAAAATTTCTCAATGAAAATCACATTAGAATACTTCAAATAATTCTACCAATCAATTAATATCTTTAGTTGAATTTTTTCTTGGAAAAATTCCCATTAAAAATCATCATGATCCCACCCTTGGGAGTTTTTTTTTTAATTTTTTAAAAATGCCAAAATCTGCTCTAGAAACCGCAATTCTTAAAATTTCTCAATGAAAATCACATTAGAATACTTCAAATAATTCTAACAATCAATTAATATCTTTAGTTGAATTTTTTCTTGGAAAAATTCCCATTAAAAATCATCATGATCCCACCCTTGGGAGTTTTTTTTTAATTTTTTAAAAATGCCAAAATCTGCTCTAGAAACCGCAATTCTTAAAATTTCTCAATGAAAATCACATTAGAATACTTCAAATAATTCTAACAATCAATTAATATCTTTAGTTGAATTTTTTCTTGGAAAAATTCCCATTAAAAATCATCATGATCCCACCCTTGGGAGTTTTTTTTTAATTTTTTAAAAATGCCAAAATCTGCTGTAGAAACCGCAATTCTTAAAATTTCTCAATGAAAATCACATTAGAATACTTCAAATAATTCCAACAATCAATTTATATCTTTAGTTGAATTTTTTCTTGGAAAAATTCCCATTAAAAATCATCATGATCCCACCCTTGGGAGTTTTTTTTTAATTTTTTAAAAATGCCAAAATCTGCTCTAGAAACCGCAATTCTTAAAATTTCTCAATGAAAATCACATTAGAATACTTCAAATAATTCTACCAATCAATTAATATCTTTAGTTGAATTTTTTCTTGGAAAAATTCCCATTAAAAATCATCATGATCCCACCCTTGGGAGTTTTTTTTAATTTTTTAAAAATGCCAAAATCTGCTCTAGAAACCGCAATTCTTAAAATTTCTCAATGAAAATCACATTAGAATACTTCAAATAATTCTAACAATCAATTAATATCTTTAGTTGAATTTTTTCTTGGAAAAATTCCCATTAAAAATCATCATGATCCCACCCTTGGGAGTTTTTTTTTAATTTTTTAAAAATGCCAAAATCTGCTCTAGAAACCGCAATTCTTAAAATTTCTCAATGAAAATCACATTAGAATACTTCAAATAATTCTAACAATCAATTAATATCTTTAGTTGAATTTTTTCTTGGAAAAATTCCCATTAAAAATCATTATGATCCCACCCTTGGGAGTTTTTTTAATTTTTTAAAAATGCCAAAATCTGCTCTAGAAACCGCAATTCTTAAAATTTCTCAATGAAAATCACATTAGAATACTTCAAATAATTCTAACAATCAATTAATATCTTTAGTTGAATTTTTTCTTGGAAAAATTCCCATTAAAAATCATCATGATCCCACCCTTGGGAGTTTTTTTTTAATTTTTTAAAAATGCCAAAATCTGCTCTAGAAACCGCAATTCTTAAAATTTCTCAATGAAAATCACATTAGAATACTTCAAATAATTCTAACAATCAATTAATATCTTTAGTTGAATTTTTTCTTGGAAAAATTCCCATTAAAAATCATCATCATCCCACCCTTGGGAGTTTTTTTTTAATTTTTTAAAAATGCCAAAATCTGCTCTAGAAACCGCAATTCTTAAAATTTCTCAATGAAAATCACATTAGAATACTTCAAATAATTCTACCAATCAATTAATATCTTTAGTTGAATTTTTTCTTGGAAAAATTCCCATTAAAAATCATCATGATCCCACCCTTGGGAGTTTTTTTTTTAATTTTTTAAAAATGCCAAAATCTGCTCTAGAAACCGCAATTCTTAAAATTTCTCAATGAAAATCACATTAGAATACTTCAAATAATTCTAACAATCAATTAATATCTTTAGTTGAATTTTTTCTTGGAAAAATTCCCATTAAAAATCATCATGATCCCACCCTTGGGAGTTTTTTTTAATTTTTTAAAAATGCCAAAATCTGCTCTAGAAACCGCAATTCTTGAAATTTCTCAATGAAAATCACATTAGAATACTTCAAATAATTCTAACAATCAATTAATATCTTTAGTTGAATTTTTTCTTGGAAAAATTCCCATTAAAAATCATCATGATCCCACCCTTGGGAGTTTTTTTTTAATTTTTTAAAAATGCCAAAATCTGCTGTAGAAACCGCAATTCTTAAAATTTCTCAATGAAAATCACATTAGAATACTTCAAATAATTCCAACAATCAATTTATATCTTTAGTTGAATTTTTTCTTGGAAAAATTCCCATTAAAAATCATCATGATCCCACCCTTGGGAGTTTTTTTTTAATTTTTTAAAAATGCCAAAATCTGCTCTAGAAACCGCAATTCTTAAAATTTCTCAATGAAAATCACATTAGAATACTTCAAATAATTCTACCAATCAATTAATATCTTTAGTTGAATTTTTTCTTGGAAAAATTCCCATTAAAAATCATCATGATCCCACCCTTGGGAGTTTTTTTTAATTTTTTAAAAATGCCAAAATCTGCTCTAGAAACCGCAATTCTTAAAATTTCTCAATGAAAATCACATTAGAATACTTCAAATAATTCTAACAATCAATTAATATCTTTAGTTGAATTTTTTCTTGGAAAAATTCCCATTAAAAATCATCATGATCCCACCCTTGGGAGTTTTTTTTTAATTTTTTAAAAATGCCAAAATCTGCTCTAGAAACCGCAATTCTTAAAATTTCTCAATGAAAATCACATTAGAATACTTCAAATAATTCTAACAATCAATTAATATCTTTAGTTGAATTTTTTCTTGGAAAAATTCCCATTAAAAATCATTATGATCCCACCCTTGGGAGTTTTTTTAATTTTTTAAAAATGCCAAAATCTGCTCTAGAAACCGCAATTCTTAAAATTTCTCAATGAAAATCACATTAGAATACTTCAAATAATTCTAACAATCAATTAATATCTTTAGTTGAATTTTTTCTTGGAAAAATTCCCATTAAAAATCATCATGATCCCACCCTTGGGAGTTTTTTTTTTTTAATTTTTTAAAAATGCCAAAATCTGCTCTAGAAACCGCAATTCTTAAAATTTCTCAATGAAAATCACATTAGAATACTTCAAATAATTCTAACAATCAATTAATATCTTTAGTTGAATTTTTTCTTGGAAAAATTCCCATTAAAAATCATCATGATCCCACCATTGGGAGTTTTTTTTTAAATTTTTTAAAAATGCCAAAATCTGCTCTATAAACCGCAATTCTTAAAATTTCTCAATGAAAATCACATTAGAATACTTCAAATAATTCTAACAATCAATTAATATCTTTAGTTGAATTTTTTCTTGGAAAAATTCCCATTAAAAATCATCATGATCCCACCCTTGGGAGTTTTTTTTAATTTTTTAAAAATGCCAAAATCTGCTCTAGAAACTGCAATTCTTAAAATTTCCCAATGAAAATCACATTAGAATACTTCAAATAATTCTAACAATCAATTAATATCTTTAGTTGAATTTTTTCTTGGAAAAATTCCCATTAAAAATCATCATGATCCCACCCTTGGGAGTTTTTTTTTTAATTTTTTAAAAATGCCAAAATCTGCTCTATAAACCGCAATTCTTAAAATTTCTCAATGAAAATCACATTAGAATACTTCAAATAATTCTAACAATCAATTAATATCTTTAGTTGAATTTTTTCTTGGAAAAATTCCCATTAAAAATCATCATGATCCCACCCTTGGGAGTTTTTTTTTAATTTTTTAAAATTGCCAAAATCTGCTCTAGAAACCGCAATTCTTAAAATTTCTCAATGAAAATCACATTAGAATACTTCAAATAATTCTAACAATCAATTAATATCTTTAGTTGAATTTTTTCTTGGAAAAATTCCCATTAAAAATCATCATGATCCCACCCTTGGGAGTTTTTTTTAATTTTTTAAAAATGCCAAAATCTGCTCTAGAAACCGCAATTCTTAAAATTTCTCAATGAAAATCACATTAGAATACTTCAAATAATTCTAACAATCAATTAATATCTTTAGTTGAATTTTTTCTTGGAAAAATTCCCATTAAAAATCATCATCATCCCACCCTTGGGAGTTTTTTTTAATTTTTTAAAAATGCCAAAATCTGCTCTAGAAACCGCAATTCTTAAAATTTCTCAATGAAAATCACATTAGAATACTTCAAATAATTCTAACAATCAATTAATATCTTTAGTTGAATTTTTTCTTGGAAAAATTCCCATTAAAAATCATCATCATCCCACCCTTGGGAGTTTTTTTTAATTTTTTAAAAATGCCAAAATCTGCTCTAGAAACCGCAATTCTTAAAATTTCTCAATGAAAATCACATTAGAATACTTCAAATAATTCTACCAATCAATTAATATCTTTAGTTGAATTTTTTCTTGGAAAAATTCCCATTAAAAATCATCATGATCCCACCCTTGGGAGTTTTTTTTTTAATTTTTTAAAAATGCCAAAATCTGCTCTAGAAACCGCAATTCTTACAATTTCTCAATGAAAATCACATTAGAATACTTCAAATAATTCTAACAATCAATTAATATCTTTAGTTGAATTTTTTCTTGGAAAAATTCCCATTAAAAATCATCATGATCCCACCCTTGGGAGTTTTTTTTTAATTTTTTAAAAATGCCAAAATCTGCTCTAGAAACCGCAATTCTTAAAATTTCTCAATGAAAATCACATTAGAATACTTCAAATAATTCTAACAATCAATTAATATCTTTAGTTGAATTTTTTCTTGGAAAAATTCCCATTAAAAATCATCATGATCCCACCCTTGGGAGTTTTTTTTTAATTTTTTAAAAATGCCAAAATCTGCTGTAGAAACCGCAATTCTTAAAATTTCTCAATGAAAATCACATATCATCATGATCCCACCCTTGGGAGTTTTTTTTTAATTTTTTAAAAATGCCAAAATCTGCTGTAGAAACCGCAATTCTTAAAATTTCTCAATGAAAATCACATTAGAATACTTCAAATAATTCCAACAATCAATTTATATCTTTAGTTGAATTTTTTCTTGGAAAAATTCCCATTAAAAATCATCATGATCCCACCCTTGGGAGTTTTTTTTTAATTTTTTAAAAATGCCAAAATCTGCTCTAGAAACCGCAATTCTTAAAATTTCTCAATGAAAATCACATTAGAATACTTCAAATAATTCTAACAATCAATTAATATCTTTAGTTGAATTTTTTCTTGGAAAAATTCCCATTAAAAATCATCATCATCCCACCCTTGGGAGTTTTTTTTTAATTTTTTAAAAATGCCAAAATCTGCTCTAGAAACCGCAATTCTTAAAATTTCTCAATGAAAATCACATTAGAATACTTCAAATAATTCTAACAATCAATTAATATCTTTAGTTGAATTTTTTCTTGGAAAAATTCCCATTAAAAATCATCATGATCCCACCCTTGGGAGTTTTTTTTAATTTTTTAAAAATGCCAAAATCTGCTCTAGAAACCGCAATTCTTAAAATTTCTCAATGAAAATCACATTAGAATACTTCAAATAATTCTAACAATCAATTAATATCTTTAGTTGAATTTTTTCTTGGAAAAATTCCCATTAAAAATCATCATGATCCCACCCTTGGGAGTTTTTTTTTTAATTTTTTAAAAATGCCAAAATCTGCTCTATAAACCGCAATTCTTAAAATTTCTCAATGAAAATCACATTAGAATACTTCAAATAATTCTAACAATCAATTAATATCTTTAGTTGAATTTTTTCTTGGAAAAATTCCCATTAAAAATCATCATGATCCCACCCTTGGGAGTTTTTTTTTAATTTTTTAAAAATGCCAAAATCTGCTCTAGAAACCGCAATTCTTAAAATTTCTCAATGAAAATCACATTAGAATACTTCAAATAATTCTAACAATCAATTAATATCTTTAGTTGAATTTTTTCTTGGAAAAATTCCCATTAAAAATCATCATGATCCCACCCTTGGGAGTTTTTTTTAATTTTTTAAAAATGCCAAAATCTGCTCTAGAAACCGCAATTCTTAAAATTTCTCAATGAAAATCACATTAGAATACTTCAAATAATTCTAACAATCAACTAATATCTTTAGTTGAATTTTTTCTTGGAAAAATTCCCATTAAAAATCATCATCATCCCACCCTTGGGAGTTTTTTTTAATTTTTTAAAAATGCCAAAATCTGCTCTAGAAACCGCAATTCTTAAAATTTCTCAATGAAAATCACATTAGAATACTTCAAATAATTCTAACAATCAATTAATATCTTTAGTTGAATTTTTTCTTGGAAAAATTCCCATTAAAAATCATCATGATCCCACCCTTGGGAGTTTTTTTTAATTTTTTAAAAATGCCAAAATCTGCTCTAGAAACCGCAATTCTTAAAATTTCTCAATGAAAATCACATTAGAATACTTCAAATAATTCTACCAATCAATTAATATCTTTAGTTGAATTTTTTCTTGGAAAAATTCCCATTAAAAATCATTATGATCCCACCCTTGGGAGTTTTTTTTAATTTTTTAAAAATGCCAAAATCTGCTCTAGAAACCGCAATTCTTAAAATTTCTCAATGAAAATCACATTAGAATACTTCAAATAATTCTAACAATCAATTAATATCTTTAGTTGAATTTTTTCTTGGAAAAATTCCCATTAAAAATCATCATGATCCCACCCTTGGGAGTTTTTTTTTAATTTTTTAAAAATGCCAAAATCTGCTCTAGAAACCGCAATTCTTAATATTTCTCAATGAAAATCACATTAGAATACTTCAAATAATTCTAACAATCAATTAATATCTTTAGTTGAATTTTTTCTTGGAAAAATTCCCATTAAAAATCATCATGATCCCACCCTTGGGAGTTTTTTTTTAATTTTTTAAAAATGCCAAAATCTGCTCTAGAAACCGCAATTCTTAAAATTTCTCAATGAAAATCACATTAGAATACTTCAAATAATTCTAACAATCAATTAATATCTTTAGTTGAATTTTTTCTTGGAAAAATTCCCATTAAAAATCATTATGATCCCACCCTTGGGAGTTTTTTTTAATTTTTTAAAAATGCCAAAATCTGCTCTAGAAACCGCAATTCTTAAAATTTCTCAATGAAAATCACATTAGAATACTTCAAATAATTCTAACAATCAATTAATATCTTTAGTTGAATTTTTTCTTGGAAAAATTCCCATTAAAAATCATCATGATCCCACCCTTGGGAGTTTTTTTTTAATTTTTTAAAAATGCCAAAATCTGCTCTATAAACCGCAATTCTTAAAATTTCTCAATGAAAATCACATTAGAATACTTCAAATAATTCTAACAATCAATTAATATCTTTAGTTGAATTTTTTCTTGGAAAAATTCCCATTAAAAATCATTATGATCCCACCCTTGGGAGTTTTTTTTAATTTTTTAAAAATGCCAAAATCTGCTCTATAAACCGCAATTCTTAAAATTTCTCAATGAAAATCACATTAGAATACTTCAAATAATTCTAACAATCAATTAATATCTTTAGTTGATTTTTTTCTTGGAAAAATTCCCATTAAAAATCATCATGATCCCACCCTTGGGAGTTTTTTTTTAATTTTTTAAAAATGCCAAAATCTGCTCTAGAAACCGCAATTCTTAAAATTTCTCAATGAAAATCACATTAGAATACTTCAAATAATTCTAACAATCAATTAATATCTTTAGTTGAATTTTTTCTTGGAAAAATTCCCATTAAAAATCATCATGATCCCACCCTTGGGAGTTTTTTTTTTAATTTTTTAAAAATGCCAAAATCTGCTCTATAAACCGCAATTCTTAAAATTTCTCAATGAAAATCACATTAGAATACTTCAAATAATTCTAACAATCAATTAATATCTTTAGTTGAATTTTTTCTTGGAAAAATTCCCATTAAAAATCATCATGATCCCACCCTTGGGAGTTTTTTTTTAATTTTTTAAAAATGCCAAAATCTGCTCTAGAAACCGCAATTCTTAAAATTTCTCAATGAAAATCACATTAGAATACTTCAAATAATTCTAACAATCAATTAATATCTTTAGTTGAATTTTTTCTTGGAAAAATTCCCATTAAAAATCATCATGATCCCACCCTTGGGAGTTTTTTTTTTAATTTTTTAAAAATGCCAAAATCTGCTCTATAAACCGCAATTCTTAAAATTTCTCAATGAAAATCACATTAGAATACTTCAAATAATTCTACCAATCAATTAATATCTTTAGTTGAATTTTTTCTTGGAAAAATTCCCATTAAAAATCATCATGATCCCACCCTTGGGAGTTTTTTTTTTAATTTTTTAAAAATGCCAAAATCTGCTCTAGAAACCGCAATTCTTAAAATTTCTCAATGAAAATCACATTAGAATACTTCAAATAATTCTAACAATCAATTAATATCTTTAGTTGAATTTTTTCTTGGAAAAATTCCCATTAAAAATCATCATGATCCCACCCTTGGGAGTTTTTTTTTAATTTTTTAAAAATGCCAAAATCTGCTCTAGAAACCGCAATTCTTAAAATTTCTCAATGAAAATCACATTAGAATACTTCAAATAATTCTAACAATCAATTAATATCTTTAGTTGAATTTTTTCTTGGAAAAATTCCCATTAAAAATCATCATGATCCCACCCTTGGGAGTTTTTTTTTTAATTTTTTAAAAATGCCAAAATCTGCTCTATAAACCGCAATTCTTAAAATTTCTCAATGAAAATCACATTAGAATACTTCAAATAATTCTAACAATCAATTAATATCTTTAGTTGAATTTTTTCTTGGAAAAATTCCCATTAAAAATCATCATGATCCCACCCTTGGGAGTTTTTTTTTAATTTTTTAAAAATGCCAAAATCTGCTCTAGAAACCGCAATTCTTAAAATTTCTCAATGAAAATCACATTAGAATACTTCAAATAATTCTAACAATCAATTAATATCTTTAGTTGAATTTTTTCTTGGAAAAATTCCCATTAAAAATCATCATGATCCCACCCTTGGGAGTTTTTTTTAATTTTTTAAAAATGCCAAAATCTGCTCTAGAAACCGCAATTCTTAAAATTTCTCAATGAAAATCACATTAGAATACTTCAAATAATTCTAACAATCAATTAATATCTTTAGTTGAATTTTTTCTTGGAAAAATTCCCATTAAAAATCATCATGATCCCACCCTTGGGAGTTTTTTTTAATTTTTTAAAAATGCCAAAATCTGCTCTAGAAACCGCAATTCTTAAAATTTCTCAATGAAAATCACATTAGAATACTTCAAATAATTCTAACAATCAATTAATATCTTTAGTTGAATTTTTTCTTGGAAAAATTCCCATTAAAAATCATCATCATCCCACCCTTGGGAGTTTTTTTTTAATTTTTTAAAAATGCCAAAATCTGCTCTAGAAACCGCAATTCTTAAAATTTCTCAATGAAAATCACATTAGAATACTTCAAATAATTCTAACAATCAATTAATATCTTTAGTTGAATTTTTTCTTGGAAAAATTCCCATTAAAAATCATCATGATCCCACCCTTGGGAGTTTTTTTTTAATTTTTTAAAAATGCCAAAATCTGCTCTAGAAACCGCAATTCTTAAAATTTCTCAATGAAAATCACATTAGAATACTTCAAATAATTCTACCAATCAATTAATATCTTTAGTTGAATTTTTTCTTGGAAAAATTCCCATTAAAAATCATCATGATCTCACCCTTGGGAGTTTATTTTTTAATTTTTTAAAAATGCCAAAATCTGCTCTAGAAACCGCAATTCTTAAAATTTCTCAATGAAAATCACATTAGAATACTTCAAATAATTCTAACAATCAATTAATATCTTTAGTTGAATTTTTTCTTGGAAAAATTCCCATTAAAAATCATCATGATCCCACCCTTGGGAGTTTTTTTTTAATTTTTTAAAAATGCCAAAATCTGCTCTAGAAACCGCAATTCTTGAAATTTCTCAATGAAAATCACATTAGAATACTTCAAATAATTCTAACAATCAATTAATATCTTTAGTTGAATTTTTTCTTGGAAAAATTCCCATTAAAAATCATCATGATCCCACCCTTGGGAGTTTTTTTTTTAATTTTTTAAAAATGCCAAAATCTGCTCTAGAAACCGCAATTCTTAAAATTTCTCAATGAAAATCACATTAGAATACTTCAAATAATTCTAACAATCAATTAATATCTTTAGTTGAATTTTTTCTTGGAAAAATTCCCATTAAAAATCATCATGATCCCACCCTTGGGAGTTTTTTTTAATTTTTTAAAAATGCCAAAATCTGCTCTAGAAACCGCAATTCTTAAAATTTCTCAATGAAAATCACATTAGAATACTTCAAATAATTCTACCAATCAATTAATATCTTTAGTTGAATTTTTTCTTGGAAAAATTCCCATTAAAAATCATTATGATCCCACCCTTGGGAGTTTTTTTTAATTTTTTAAAAATGCCAAAATCTGCTCTAGAAACCGCAATTCTTAAAATTTCTCAATGAAAATCACATTAGAATACTTCAAATAATTCTAACAATCAATTAATATCTTTAGTTGAATTTTTTCTTGGAAAAATTCCCATTAAAAATCATTATGATCCCACCCTTGGGAGTTTTTTTAATTTTTTAAAAATGCCAAAATCTGCTCTAGAAACCGCAATTCTTAATATTTCTCAATGAAAATCACATTAGAATACTTCAAATAATTCTAACAATCAATTAATATCTTTAGTTGAATTTTTTCTTGGAAAAATTCCCATTAAAAATCATCATGATCCCACCCTTGGGAGTTTTTTTTTAATTTTTTAAAAATGCCAAAATCTGCTCTAGAAACCGCAATTCTTAAAATTTCTCAATGAAAATCACATTAGAATACTTCAAATAATTCTAACAATCAATTAATATCTTTAGTTGAATTTTTTCTTGGAAAAATTCCCATTAAAAATCATTATGATCCCACCCTTGGGAGTTTTTTTTAATTTTTTAAAAATGCCAAAATCTGCTCTAGAAACCGCAATTCTTAAAATTTCTCAATGAAAATCACATTAGAATACTTCAAATAATTCTAACAATCAATTAATATCTTTAGTTGAATTTTTTCTTGGAAAAATTCCCATTAAAAATCATCATGATCCCACCCTTGGGAGTTTTTTTTTAATTTTTTAAAAATGCCAAAATCTGCTCTAGAAACCGCAATTCTTAAAATTTCTCAATGAAAATCACATTAGAATACTTCAAATAATTCTAACAATCAATTAATATCTTTAGTTGAATTTTTTCTTGGAAAAATTCCCATTAAAAATCATTATGATCCCACCCTTGGGAGTTTTTTTTAATTTTTTAAAAATGCCAAAATCTGCTCTATAAACCGCAATTCTTAAAATTTCTCAATGAAAATCACATTAGAATACTTCAAATAATTCTAACAATCAATTAATATCTTTAGTTGAATTTTTTCTTGGAAAAATTCCCATTAAAAATCATCATGATCCCACCCTTGGGAGTTTTTTTTTTTAATTTTTTAAAAATGCCAAAATCTGCTCTAGAAACCGCAATTCTTAAAATTTCTCAATGAAAATCACATTAGAATACTTCAAATAATTCTAACAATCAATTAATATCTTTAGTTGAATTTTTTCTTGGAAAAATTCCCATTAAAAATCATCATGATCCCACCCTTGGGAGTTTTTTTTTTTATTTTTTAAAAATGCCAAAATCTGCTCTATAAACCGCAATTCTTAAAATTTCTCAATGAAAATCACATTAGAATACTTCAAATAATTCTAACAATCAATTAATATCTTTAGTTGAATTTTTTCTTGGAAAAATTCCCATTAAAAATCATCATGATCCCACCCTTGGGAGTTTTTTTTTAATTTTTTAAAAATGCCAAAATCTGCTCTAGAAACCGCAATTCTTAAAATTTCTCAATGAAAATCACATTAGAATACTTCAAATAATTCTAACAATCAATTAATATCTTTAGTTGAATTTTTTCTTGGAAAAATTCCCATTAAAAATCATCATGATCCCACCCTTGGGAGTTTTTTTTTTAATTTTTTAAAAATGCCAAAATCTGCTCTATAAACCGCAATTCTTAAAATTTCTCAATGAAAATCACATTAGAATACTTCAAATAATTCTACCAATCAATTAATATCTTTAGTTGAATTTTTTCTTGGAAAAATTCCCATTAAAAATCATCATGATCCCACCCTTGGGAGTTTTTTTTTTAATTTTTTAAAAATGCCAAAATCTGCTCTAGAAACCGCAATTCTTAAAATTTCTCAATGAAAATCACATTAGAATACTTCAAATAATTCTAACAATCAATTAATATCTTTAGTTGAATTTTTTCTTGGAAAAATTCCCATTAAAAATCATCATGATCCCACCCTTGGGAGTTTTTTTTTTAATTTTTTAAAAATGCCAAAATCTGCTCTAGAAACCGCAATTCTTAAAATTTCTCAATGAAAATCACATTAGAATACTTCAAATAATTCTAACAATCAATTAATATCTTTAGTTGAATTTTTTCTTGGAAAAATTCCCATTAAAAATCATCATGATCCCACCCTTGGGAGTTTTTTTTTTAATTTTTTAAAAATGCCAAAATCTGCTCTATAAACCGCAATTCTTAAAATTTCTCAATGAAAATCACATTAGAATACTTCAAATAATTCTAACAATCAATTAATATCTTTAGTTGAATTTTTTCTTGGAAAAATTCCCATTAAAAATCATCATGATCCCACCCTTGGGAGTTTTTTTTTAATTTTTTAAAAATGCCAAAATCTGCTCTAGAAACCGCAATTCTTAAAATTTCTCAATGAAAATCACATTAGAATACTTCAAATAATTCTAACAATCAATTAATATCTTTAGTTGAATTTTTTCTTGGAAAAATTCCCATTAAAAATCATCATGATCCCACCCTTGGGAGTTTTTTTTTAATTTTTTAAAAATGCCAAAATCTGCTCTAGAAACCGCAATTCTTAAAATTTCTCAATGAAAATCACATTAGAATACTTCAAATAATTCTAACAATCAATTAATATCTTTAGTTGAATTTTTTCTTGGAAAAATTCCCATTAAAAATCATCATGATCCCACCCTTGGGAGAAAAATTCCCATTAAAAATCATCATCATCCCACCCTTTTTTTTTTAATTTTTTAAAAATGCCAAAATCTGCTCTAGAAACCGCAATTCTTAAAATTTCTCAATGAAAATCACATTAGAATACTTCAAATAATTCTAACAATCAATTAATATCTTTAGTTGAATTTTTTCTTGGAAAAATTCCCATTAAAAATCATCATGATCCCACCCTTGGGAGTTTTTTTTTAATTTTTTAAAAATGCCAAAATCTGCTCTAGAAACCGCAATTCTTAAAATTTCTCAATGAAAATCACATTAGAATACTTCAAATAATTCTAACAATCAATTAATATCTTTAGTTGAATTTTTTCTTGGAAAAATTCCCATTAAAAATCATCATGATCCCACCCTTGGGAGTTTATTTTTTAATTTTTTAAAAATGCCAAAATCTGCTCTAGAAACCGCAATTCTTAAAATTTCTCAATGAAAATCACATTAGAATACTTCAAATAATTCTAACAATCAATTAATATCTTTAGTTGAATTTTTTCTTGGAAAAATTCCCATTAAAAATCATCATGATCCCACCCTTGGGAGTTTTTTTTTTAATTTTTTAAAAATGCCAAAATCTGCTCTAGAAACCGCAATTCTTGAAATTTCTCAATGAAAATCACATTAGAATACTTCAAATAATTCTAACAATCAATTAATATCTTTAGTTGAATTTTTTCTTGGAAAAATTCCCATTAAAAATCATCATGATCCCACCCTTGGGAGTTTTTTTTTTAATTTTTTAAAAATGCCAAAATCTGCTCTACCGCAATTCTTAAAATTTCTCAATGAAAATCACATTAGAATACTTCAAATAATTCTAACAATCAATTAATATCTTTAGTTGAATTTTTTCTTGGAAAAATTCCCATTAAAAATCATCATGATCCCACCCTTGGGAGTTTTTTTTTAATTTTTTAAAAATGCCAAAATCTGCTCTAGAAACCGCAATTCTTAAAATTTCTCAATGAAAATCACATTTCTTCAAAAATTCTAACAATCAATTAATATCTTTAGTTGAATTTTTTCTTGGAAAAATTCCCATTAAAAATCATCATGATCCCACCCTTGGGAGTTTTTTTTTTAATTTTTTAAAAATGCCAAAATCTGCTCTAGAAACCGCAATTCTTAAAATGAAAATCACATTAGAAACTTCAAATAATTTCAATTAATATCTTTAGTTGAATTTTTTCTTGGAAAAATTCCCATTAAAAATCATCATGATCCCACCCTTGGGAGTTTTTTTTTAATTTTTTAAAAATGCCAAAATCTGCTCTAGAAACCGCAATTCTTAAAATTTCTCAATGAAAATCACATTAGAATACTTCAAATAATTCTAACAATCAATTAATATCTTTAGTTGAATTTTTTCTTGGAAAAATTCCCATTAAAAATCATCATGATCCCACCCTTGGGAGTTTTTTTTTTAATTTTTTAAAAATGCCAAAATCTGCTCTAGAAACCGCAATTCTTAAAATTTCTCAATGAAAATCACATTAGAATACTTCAAATAATTCTAACAATCAATTAATATCTTTAGTTGAATTTTTTCTTGGAAAAATTCCCATTAAAAATCATCATGATCCCACCCTTGGGAGTTTTTTTTTAATTTTTTAAAAATGCCAAAATCTGCTCTAGAAACCGCAATTCTTAAAATTTCTCAATGAAAATCACATTAGAATACTTCAAATAATTCTAACAATCAATTAATATCTTTAGTTGAATTTTTTCTTGGAAAAATTCCCATTAAAAATCATCATGATCCCACCCTTGGGAGTTTTTTTTTAATTTTTTAAAAATGCCAAAATCTGCTCTAGAAACCGCAATTCTTAAAATTTCTCAATGAAAATCACATTAGAATACTTCAAATAATTCTAACAATCAATTAATATCTTTAGTTGAATTTTTTCTTGGAAAAATTCCCATTAAAAATCATCATGATCCCACCCTTGGGAGTTTTTTTTTTAATTTTTTAAAAATGCCAAAATCTGCTCTAGAAACCGCAATTCTTAAAATTTCTCAATGAAAATCACATTAGAATACTTCAAATAATTCTAACAATCAATTAATATCTTTAGTTGAATTTTTTCTTGGAAAAATTCCCATTAAAAATCATCATGATCCCACCCTTGGGAGTTTTTTTTTTTAATTTTTTAAAAATGCCAAAATCTGCTCTAGAAACCGCAATTCTTAAAATTTCTCAATGAAAATCACATTAGAATACTTCAAATAATTCTAACAATCAATTAATATCTTTAGTTGAATTTTTTCTTGGAAAAATTCCCATTAAAAATCATCATGATCCCACCCTTGGGAGTTTTTTTTTAATTTTTTAAAAATGCCAAAATCTGCTCTAGAAACCGCAATTCTTAAAATTTCTCAATGAAAATCACATTAGAATACTTCAAATAATTCTAACAATCAATTAATATCTTTAGTTGAATTTTTTCTTGGAAAAATTCCCATTAAAAATCATCATGATCCCACCCTTGGGAGTTTTTTTTAATTTTTTAAAAATGCCAAAATCTGCTCTAGAAACCGCAATTCTTAAAATTTCTCAATGAAAATCACATTAGAATACTTCAAATAATTCTAACAATCAATTAATATCTTTAGTTGAATTTTTTCTTGGAAAAATTCCCATTAAAAATCATCATGATCCCACCCTTGGGAGTTTTTTTTTAATTTTTTAAAAATGCCAAAATCTGCTCTAGAAACCGCAATTCTTAAAATTTCTCAATGAAAATCACATTAGAATACTTCAAATAATTCTAACAATCAATTAATATCTTTAGTTGAATTTTTTCTTGGAAAAATTCCCATTAAAAATCATCATGATCCCACCCTTGGGAGTTTTTTTTTAATTTTTTAAAAATGCCAAAATCTGCTCTAGAAACCGCAATTCTTAAAATTTCTCAATGAAAATCACATTAGAATACTTCAAATAATTCTAACAATCAATTAATATCTTTAGTTGAATTTTTTCTTGGAAAAATTCCCATTAAAAATCATCATGATCCCACCCTTGGGAGTTTTTTTTTTAATTTTTTAAAAATGCCAAAATCTGCTCTAGAAACCGCAATTCTTAAAATTTCTCAATGAAAATCACATTAGAATACTTCAAATAATTCTAACAATCAATTAATATCTTTAGTTGAATTTTTTCTTGGAAAAATTCCCATTAAAAATCATCATGATCCCACCCTTGGGAGTTTTTTTTTTAATTTTTTAAAAATGCCAAAATCTGCTCTAGAAACCGCAATTCTTAAAATTTCTCAATGAAAATCACATTAGAATACTTCAAATAATTCTAACAATCAATTAATATCTTTAGTTGAATTTTTTCTTGGAAAAATTCCCATTAAAAATCATCATGATCCCACCCTTGGGAGTTTTTTTTTTTAATTTTTTAAAAATGCCAAAATCTGCTCTAGAAACCGCAATTCTTAAAATTTCTCAATGAAAATCACATTAGAATACTTCAAATAATTCTAACAATCAATTAATATCTTTAGTTGAATTTTTTCTTGGAAAAATTCCCATTAAAAATCATCATGATCCCACCCTTGGGAGTTTTTTTTTAATTTTTTAAAAATGCCAAAATCTGCTCTAGAAACCGCAATTCTTAAAATTTCTCAATGAAAATCACATTAGAATACTTCAAATAATTCTAACAATCAATTAATATCTTTAGTTGAATTTTTTCTTGGAAAAATTCCCATTAAAAATCATCATGATCCCACCCTTGGGAGTTTTTTTTTAATTTTTTAAAAATGCCAAAATCTGCTCTAGAAACCGCAATTCTTAAAATTTCTCAATGAAAATCACATTAGAATACTTCAAATAATTCTAACAATCAATTAATATCTTTAGTTGAATTTTTTCTTGGAAAAATTCCCATTAAAAATCATCATGATCCCACCCTTGGGAGTTTTTTTAATTTTTTAAAAATGCCAAAATCTGCTCTAGAAACCGCAATTCTTAAAATTTCTCAATGAAAATCACATTAGAATACTTCAAATAATTCTAACAATCAATTAATATCTTTAGTTGAATTTTTTCTTGGAAAAATTCCCATTAAAAATCATCATGATCCCACCCTTGGGAGTTTTTTTTTAATTTTTTAAAAATGCCAAAATCTGCTCTAGAAACCGCAATTCTTAAAATTTCTCAATGAAAATCACATTAGAATACTTCAAATAATTCTAACAATCAATTAATATCTTTAGTTGAATTTTTTCTTGGAAAAATTCCCATTAAAATCATCATCATCCCACCCTTGGGAGTTTTTTTTTAATTTTTTAAAAATGCCAAAATCTGCTCTAGAAACCGCAATTCTTAAAATTTCTCAATGAAAATCACATTAGAATACTTCAAATAATTCTAACAATCAATTAATATCTTTAGTTGAATTTTTTCTTGGAAAAATTCCCATTAAAAATCATCATGATCCCACCCTTGGGAGTTTTTTTTTAATTTTTTAAAAATGCCAAAATCTGCTCTAGAAACCGCAATTCTTACAATTTCTCAATGAAAATCACATTAGAATACTTCAAATAATTCTAACAATCAATTAATATCTTTAGTTGAATTTTTTCTTGGAAAAATTCCCATTAAAAATCATCATGATCCCACCCTTGGGAGTTTTTTTTTTAATTTTTTAAAAATGCCAAAATCTGCTCTAGAAACCGCAATTCTTAAAATTTCTCAATGAAAATCACATTAGAATACTTCAAATAATTCTAACAATCAATTAATATCTTTAGTTGAATTTTTTCTTGGAAAATTCCCATTAAAAAATCATCATGATCCCACCCTTGGGAGTTTTTTTTAATTTTTTAAAAATGCCAAAATCTGCTCTAGAAACGCAATTCTTAAAATTTCTCAATGAAAATCACATTAGAATACTTCAAATAATTCTAACAATCAATTAATATCTTTAGTTGAATTTTTTCTTGGAAAAATTCCCATTAAAAATCATTATGATCCCACCCTTGGGAGTTTTTTTAATTTTTTAAAAATGCCAAAATCTGCTCTAGAAACCGCAATTCTTAATATTTCTCAATGAAAATCACATTAGAATACTTCAAATAATTCTAACAATCAATTAATATCTTTAGTTGAATTTTTTCTTGGAAAAATTCCCATTAAAAATCATCATCATCCCACCCTTGGGAGTTTTTTTTTAATTTTTTAAAAATGCCAAAATCTGCTCTAGAAACCGCAATTCTTAAAATTTCTCAATGAAAATCACATTAGAATACTTCAAATAATTCTAACAATCAATTAATATCTTTAGTTGAATTTTTTCTTGGAAAAAATTCCCATTAAAAATCATTATGATCCCACCCTTGGGAGTTTTTTTAATTTTTTAAAAATGCCAAAATCTGCTCTAGAAACCGCAATTCTTAAAATTTCTCAATGAAAATCACATTAGAATACTTCAAATAATTCTAACAATCAATTAATATCTTTAGTTGAATTTTTTCTTGGAAAAATTCCCATTAAAAATCATCATGATCCCACCCTTGGGAGTTTTTTTTTAATTTTTTAAAAATGCCAAAATCTGCTCTAGAAACCGCAATTCTTAAAATTTCTCAATGAAAATCACATTAGAATACTTCAAATAATTCTAACAATCAATTAATATC
>NW_026604411.1:300000-398736 GCF_024763615.1 Phlebotomus papatasi
GATTCAATATGAACTTTGAAGTCCCTCGCCAACGATCTTTGATCCTTTTTGCTTAATATTACGACTTTAATTTATTTTAAATAATTTCTCTGAAGGAAATTGAAATATTGAACTAGCAGATCCACCAACTTCTAATTAAATTACATTTTCTGCAAAATTTCTTAAAGGCAAAAGGCATGAAGGGCTTTGCCATGGATTCAATATGAACATTGAAGTCTCTCGCCAACGATCTTTGATCCTTTTTGCTTAATATTACCACTTTAATTTATTTTAAATTATTTCTCTGAAGGAAATTGAAATTGTGATCTAGCAGATCCATCAACTTCTAATTAAATTACATTTTCTGCAAAATTTCTTAAAGGCAAAAGGCATGAAGGGCTTTGCCATGGATTCAATATGAACATTGAAGTCTCTCGCCAACGATCTTTGATCCTTTTTGCTTAATATTACCACTTTAATTTATTTTAAATTATTTCTCTGAAGGAAATTGAAATTGTGATCTAGCAGATCCATCAACTTCTAATTAAATTACATTTTCTGCAAAATTTCTTAAAGGCAAAAGGCATGAAGGGCTTTGCCATGGATTCAATATGAACATTGAAGTCTCTCGCCAACGATCTTTGATCCTTTTTGCATAATATTACCACTTTAATTTATTTTAAATAATTTATCTGAAGGAAATTGAAATTGTGATCTAGCAGATCCACCAACTTCTAATTAAATTACATTTTCTGCAAAATTTCTTAAAGGCAAAAGGCATGAAGGGCTTTGCCATGGATTCAATATGAACTTTGAAGTCTCTCGCCAACGATCTTTGATCCTTTTTGCTTAGTATTACGACTTTAATTTATTTTAAATAATTTCTCTGAAGGAAATTGAAATTGTGATCTAGCAGATCCACCAACTTCTAATTAAATTACATTTTCTGCAAAATTTCTTAAAGGCAAAAGGCATGAAGGGCTTTGCCATGGATTCAATATGAACTTTGAAGTCTCTCGCCAACGATCTTTGATCCTTTTTGCTTAATATTACCACTTTAATTTATTTTAAATTATTTCTCTGAAGGAAATTGAAATTGTGATCTAGCAGATCCATGAACTTCTAATTAAATTACATTTTCTGCAAAATTTCTTAAAGGCAAAAGGCATGAAGGGCTTTGCCATGGATTCAATATGAACATTGAAGTCTCTCGCCAACGATCTTTGATCCTTTTTGCTTAATATTACGACTTTAATTTATTTTAAATAATTTCTCTGAAGGAAATTGAAAAATTGAACTAGCAGATCCACCAACTTCTAATTAAATTACATTTTCTGCAAAATTTCTTAAAGGCAAAAGGCATGAAGGGCTTTGCCATGGATTCAATATGAACTTTGAAGTCCCTCGCCAACGATCTTTGATCCTTTTTGCTTAATATTACGACTTTAATTTATTTTAAATAATTTCTCTGAAGGAAATTGAAATATTGAACTAGCAGATCCACCAACTTCTAATTAAATTACATTTTCTGCAAAATTTCTTAAAGGCAAAAGGCATGAAGGGCTTTGCCATGGATTCAATATGAACTTTGAAGTCTCTCGCCAACGATCTTTGATCCTTTTTGCATAATATTACCACTTTAATTTATTTTAAATAATTTCTCTGAAGGAAATTGAAAAATTGAACTAGCAGATCCACCAACTTCTAATTAAATTACATTTTCTGCAAAATTTCTTAAAGGCAAAAGGCATGAAGGGCTTTGCCATGGATTCAATATGAACTTTGAAGTCTCTCGCCAACGATCTTTGATCCTTTTTGCATAATATTACCACTTTAATTTATTTTAAATAATTTCTCTGAAGGAAATTGAAATTGTGATCTAGCAGATCCACCAACTTCTAATTAAATTACATTTTCTGCAAAATTTCTTAAAGGCAAAAGGCATGAAGGGCTTTGCCATGGATTCAATATGAACTTTGAAGTCTCTCGCCAACGATCTTTGATCCTTTTTGCATAATATTACCACTTTAATTTATTTTAAATAATTTCTCTGAAGGAAATTGAAATTGTGATCTAGCAGATCCACCAACTTCTAATTAAATTACATTTTCTGCAAAATTTCTTAAAGGCAAAAGGCATGAAGGGCTTTGCCATGGATTCAATATGAACTTTGAAGTCCCTCGCCAACGATCTTTGATCCTTTTTGCTTAATATTACCACTTTAATTTATTTTAAATAATTTCTCTGAAGGAACTTGAAATATTGAACTAGCAGATCCACCAACTTCTAATTAAATTACATTTTCTGCAAAATTTCTTAAAGGCAAAAGGCATGAAGGGCTTTGCCATGGATTCAATATGAACTTTGAAGTCCCTCGCCAACGACCTTTGATCCTTTTTGCTTAATATTACCACTTTAATTTATTTTAAATAATTTCTCTGAAGGAACTTGAAATATTGAACTAGCAGATCCACCAACTTCTAATTAAATTACATTTTCTGCAAAATTTCTTAAAGGCAAAAGGCATGAAGGGCTTTGCCATGGATTCAATAAGAACCTTGAAGTCTCTCGCCAACGATCTTTGATCCTTTTTGCCTAATATTACCACTTTAATTTATTTTAAATAATTTCTCTGAAGGAAATTAAAATATTGATCTAGCAGATCCACCAACTTCTAATTAAATTACATTTTCTGCAAAATTTCTTAAAGGCAAAAGGCATGAAGGGCTTTGCCATGGATTCAATATGAACTTTGAAGTCTCTCGCCAACGATCTTTGATCCTTTTTGCTTAATATTACCACTTTAATTTATTTTAAATAATTTCTCTGAAGGAAATTGAAATTGTGATCTAGCAGATCCACCAACTTCTAATTAAATTACATTTTCTGCAAAATTTCTTAAAGGCAAAAGGCATGAAGGGCTTTGCCATGGATTCAATATGAACTTTGAAGTCTCTCGCCAACGATCTTTGATCCTTTTTGCTTAATATTACCACTTTAATTTATTTTAAATAATTTCTCTGAAGGAAATTGAAATTGTGATCTAGCAGATCCACCAACTTATAATTAAATTACATTTTCTGCAAAATTTCTTAAAGGCAAAAGGCATGAAGGGCTTTGCCATGGATTCAATAAGAACCTTGAAGTCTCTCGCCAACGATCTTTGATCCTTTTTGCCTAATATTACCACTTTAATTTATTTTAAATAATTTCTCTGAAGGAAATTAAAATATTGATCTAGCAGATCCACCAACTTCTAATTAAATTACATTTTCTGCAAAATTTCTTAAAGGCAAAAGGCATGAAGGGCTTTGCCATGGATTCAATATGAACTTTGAAGTCTCTCGCCAACGATCTTTGATCCTTTTTGCTTAATATTACCACTTTAATTTATTTTAAATAATTTCTCTGAAGGAAATTGAAATTGTGATCTAGCAGATCCACCAACTTCTAATTAAATTACATTTTCTGCAAAATTTCTTAAAGGCAAAAGGCATGAAGGGCTTTGCCATGGATTCAATATGAACTTTGAAGTCTCTCGCCAACGATCTTTGATCCTTTTTGCTTAATATTACGACTTTAATTTATTTTAAATAATTTCTCTGAAGGAAATTGAAATTGTGATCTAGCAGATCCATCAACTTCTAATTAAATTACATTTTCTGCAAAATTTCTTAAAGGCAAAAGGCATGAAGGGCTTTGCCATGGATTCAATATGAACTTTGAAGTCTCTCGCCAACGATCTTTGATCCTTTTTGCTTAATATTACCACTTTAATTTATTTTAAATAATTTCTCTGAAGGAAATTGAAATATTGATCTAGCAGATCAACCAGCTTCTAATTAAATTACATTTTCTGCAAAATTTCTTAAAGGCAAAAGGCATGAAGGGCTTTGCCATGGATTCAATATGAACTTTGAAGTCCCTCGCCAACGATCTTTTTGCTTAATATTACGACTTTAATTTATTTTAAATAATTTCTCTGAAGGAAATTGAAATATTGAACTAGCAGATCCATCAACTTATAATTAAATTACATTTTCTGCAAAATTTCTTAAAGGCAAAAGGCATGAAGGGCTTTGCCATGGATTCAATATGAACATTGAAGTCTCTCGCCAACGATCTTTGATCCTTTTTGCATAATATTACCACTTTAATTTATTTTAAATAATTTCTCTGAAGGAAATTGAAATTGTGATCTAGCAGATCCACCAACTTCTAATTAAATTACATTTTCTGCAAAATTTCTTAAAGGCAAAAGGCATGAAGGGCTTTGCCATGGATTCAATATGAACTTTGAAGTCTCTCGCCAACGATCTTTGATCCTTTTTGCTTAATATTACCACTTTAATTTATTTTAAATAATTTCTCTGAAGGAAATTGAAATTGTGATCTAGCAGATCCATCAACTTCTAATTAAATTACATTTTCTGCAAAATTTCTTAAAGGCAAAAGGCATGAAGGGCTTTGCCATGGATTCAATATGAACTTTGAAGTCTCTCGCCAACGATCTTTGATCCTTTTTGCTTAATATTACCACTTTAATTTATTTTAAATTATTTCTCCGAAGGAAATTGAAATTGTGATCTAGCAGATCCACCAACTTCTAATTAAATTACATTTTCTGCAAAATTTCTTAAAGGCAAAAGGCATGAAGGGCTTTGCCATGGATTCAATATGAACATTGAAGTCTCTCGCCAACGATCTTTGATCCTTTTTGCATAATATTACCACTTTAATTTATTTTAAATAATTTCTCTGAAGGAAATTGAAATTGTGATATAGCAGATCCACCAACTTCTAATTAAATTACATTTTCTGCAAAATTTCTTAAAGGCAAAAGGCATGAAGGGCTTTGCCATGGATTCAATATGAACTTTGAAGTCTCTCGCCAACGATCTTTGATCCTTTTTGCTTAATATTACCACTTTAATTTATTTTAAATTATTTCTCTGAAGGAAATTGAAATTGTGATCTAGCAGATCCATCAACTTCTAATTAAATTACATTTTCTGCAAAATTTCTTAAAGGCAAAAGGCATGAAGGGCTTTGCCATGGATTCAATATGAACTTTGAAGTCTCTCGCTAACGATCTTTGATCCTTTTTGCTTAATATTACCACTTTAATTTATTTTAAATAATTTCTCTGAAGGAAATTGAAATTGTGATCTAGCAGATCCACCAACTTCTAATTAAATTACATTTTCTGCAAAATTTCTTAAAGGCAAAAGGCATGAAGGGCTTTGCCATGGATTCAATATGAACTTTGAAGTCTCTCGCCAACGATCTTTGATCCTTTTTGCTTAATATTACCACTTTAATTTATTTTAAATAATTTCTCTGAAGGAAATTGAAATTGTGATCTAGCAGATCCACCAACTTCTAATTAAATTACATTTTCTGCAAAATTTCTTAAAGGCAAAAGGCATGAAGGGCTTTGCCATGGATTCAATATGAACATTGAAGTCTCTCGCCAACGATCTTTGATCCTTTTTGCTTAGTATTACGACTTTAATTTATTTTAAATAATTTCTCTGAAGGAAATTGAAATTGTGATCTAGCAGATCCACCAACTTCTAATTAAATTACATTTTCTGCAAAATTTCTTAAAGGCAAAAGGCATGAAGGGCTTTGCCATGGATTCAATATGAACTTTGAAGTCTCTCGCCAACGATCTTTGATCCTTTTTGCTTAATATTACCACTTTAATTTATTTTCAAATAATTTCTCTGAATCTTTGGCTTAATATTACCACTTTAATTTATTTTAAAAATTGAAATGAAATTGATCTAGCAGATCAACCAACTTCTAATTAAATTACATTTTCTGTAAAATTTCTTAAAGGCAAAAGGCATGAAGGGCTTTGCCATGGATTCAATATGAACTTTGAAGTCTCTCGCCAACGATCTTTGATCCTTTTTGCTTAATATTACGACTTTAATTTATTTTAAATAATTTCTCTGAAGGAAATTGAAATTGTGATCTAGCAGATCCACCAACTTCTAATTAAATTACATTTTCTGCAAAATTTCTTAAAGGCAAAAGGCATGAAGGGCTTTACCATGGATTCAATATGAACTTTGAAGTCTCTCGCCAACGATCTTTGATCCTTTTTGCTTAATATTACGACTTTAATTTATTTTAAATAATTTCTCTGAAGGAAATTGAAATTGTGATCTAGCAGATCCATCAACTTCTAATTAAATTACATTTTCTGCAAAATTTCTTAAAGGCAAAAGGCATGAAGGGCTTTGCCATGGATTCAATATGAACTTTGAAGTCTCTCGCCAACGATCTTTGATCCTTTTTGCTTAATATTACCACTTTAATTTATTTTAAATAATTTCTCTGAAGGAAATTGAAATATTGATCTAGCAGATCAACCAGCTTCTAATTAAATTACATTTTCTGCAAAATTTCTTAAAGGCAAAAGGCATGAAGGGCTTTGCCATGGATTCAATATGAACTTTGAAGTCCCTCGCCAACGATCTTTTTGCTTAATATTACGACTTTAATTTATTTTAAATAATTTCTCTGAAGGAAATTGAAATATTGAACTAGCAGATCCATCAACTTATAATTAAATTACATTTTCTGCAAAATTTCTTAAAGGCAAAAGGCATGAAGGGCTTTGCCATGGATTCAATATGAACTTTGAAGTCTCTCGCCAACGATCTTTGATCCTTTTTGCATAATATTACCACTTTAATTTATTTTAAATAATTTCTCTGAAGGAAATTGAAATTGTGATCTAGCAGATCCACCAACTTCTAATTAAATTACATTTTCTGCAAAATTTCTTAAAGGCAAAAGGCATGAAGGGCTTTGCCATGGATTCAATATGAACTTTGAAGTCTCTCGCCAACGATCTTTGATCCTTTATGCTTAATATTACCACTTTAATTTATTTTAAATTATTTCTCTGAAGGAAATTGAAATTGTGATCTAGCAGATCCATCAACTTCTAATTAAATTACATTTTCTGCAAAATTTCTTAAAGGCAAAAGGCATGAAGGGCTTTGCCATGGATTCAATATGAACTTTGAAGTCTCTCGCCAACGATCTTTGATCCTTTTTGCTTAATATTACCACTTTAATTATATTTTAAATAATTTCTCTGAAGGAAATTGAAATTGTGATCTAGCAGATCCACCAACTTCTAATTAAATTACATTTTCTGCAAAATTTCTTAAAGGCAAAAGGCATGAAGGGCTTTGCCATGGATTCAATATGAACATTGAAGTCTCTCGCCAACGATCTTTGATCCTTTTTGCATAATATTACCACTTTAATTTATTTTAAATAATTTCTCTGAAGGAAATTGAAATTGTGATATAGCAGATCCACCAACTTCTAATTAAATTACATTTTCTGCAAAATTTCTTAAAGGCAAAAGGCATGAAGGGCTTTGCCATGGATTCAATATGAACTTTGAAGTCTCTCGCCAACGATCTTTGATCCTTTTTGCTTAATATTACCACTTTAATTTATTTTAAATTATTTCTCTGAAGGAAATTGAAATTGTGATCTAGCAGATCCATCAACTTCTAATTAAATTACATTTTCTGCAAAATTTCTTAAAGGCAAAAGGCATGAAGGGCTTTGCCATGGATTCAATATGAACTTTGAAGTCTCTCGCTAACGATCTTTGATCCTTTTTGCTTAATATTACCACTTTAATTTATTTTAAATAATTTCTCTGAAGGAAATTGAAATTGTGATCTAGCAGATCCACCAACTTCTAATTAAATTACATTTTCTGCAAAATTTCTTAAAGGCAAAAGGCATGAAGGGCTTTGCCATGGATTCAATATGAACTTTGAAGTCTCTCGCCAACGATCTTTGATCCTTTTTGCATAATATTACCACTTTAATTTATTTTAAATAATTTCTCTGAAGGAAATTGAAATTGTGATCTAGCAGATCCACCAACTTCTAATTAAATTACATTTTCTGCAAAATTTCTTAAAGGCAAAAGGCATGAAGGGCTTTGCCATGGATTCAATATGAACTTTGAAGTCTCTCGCCAACGATCTTTGATCCTTTTTGCTTAGTATTACGACTTTAATTTATTTTAAATAATTTCTCTGAAGGAAATTGAAATTGTGATCTAGCAGATCCACCAACTTCTAATTAAATTACATTTTCTGCAAAATTTCTTAAAGGCAAAAGGCATGAAGGGCTTTACCATGGATTCAATATGAACTTTGAAGTCTCTCGCTAACGATCTTTGATCCTTTTTGCTTAATATTACTACTTTAATTTATTTTAAATAATTTCTCTGAAGGAAATTGAAATTGTGATCTAGCAGATCCACCAACTTCTAATTAAATTACATTTTCTGCAAAATTTCTTAAAGGCAAAAGGCATGAAGGGCTTTGCCATGGATTCAATATGAACATTGAAGTCTCTCGCCAACGATCTTTGATCCTTTTTGCTTAATTTTACCACTTTAATTTATTTTAAATAATTTCTCTGAAGGAAATTGGAATTGTGATCTAGCAGAACCACCAACTTCTAATTAAATTACATTTTCTGCAAAATTTCTTAAAGGCAAAAGGCATGAAGGGCTTTGCCATGGATTCAATATGAACTTTGAAGTCTCTCGCCAACGATCTTTGATCCTTTTTGCTTCATACTACCACTTTAATTTATTTTAAATTATTTCTCTGAAGGAAATTGAAATTGTGATCTAGCAGATCCATCAACTTCTAATTAAATTACATTTTCTGCAAAATTTCTTAAAGGCAAAAGGCATGAAGGGCTTTGCCATGGATTCAATATGAACATTGAAGTCTCTCGCCAACGATCTTTGATCCTTTTTGCTTAATATTACTACTTTAATTTATTTTAAATAATTTCTCTGAAGGAAATTGAAATTGTGATCTAGCAGATCCACCAACTTCTAATTAAATTACATTTTCTGCAAAATTTCTTAAAGGCAAGAGGTATGAAGGGCTTTGCCATGGATTCAATATGAACTTTGAAGTCCCTCGCCAACGATCTTTGATCCTTTTTGCTTAATATTACCACTTTAATTTATTTTAAATAATTTCTCTGAAGGAAATTGGAATAGTGATCTGGCAGATCCACCAACTTCTAATTAAATTAAATTTTCTGCAAAATTTCTTAAAGGCAAAAGGCATGAAGGGCTTTGCCATGGATTCAATATGAACTTTAAAGTCTCTCGCCAACGATCTTTGATCCTTTTTGCATAATATTACCACTTTAATTTATTTTAAATAATTTCTCTGAAGGAAATTGAAATTGTGATCTAGCAGATCCACCAACTTCTAATTAAATTACATTTTCTGCAAAATTTCTTAAACGTAAAAGGCATGAAGGGCTTTGCCATGGATTCAATATGAACTTTGAAGTCTCTCGCCAACGATCTTTGATCCTTTTTGCTTAATATTACCACTTTAATTTATTTTAAATAATTTCTCTGAAGGAAATTGAAATTGTGATCTAGCAGATCCAACAACTTCTAATTAAATAACATTTTCTGCAAAATTTCTTAAAGGCAAAAGGTATGAAGGGCTTTGCCATGGATTCAATATGAACTTTGAAGTCCCTCGCCAACGATCTTTGATCCTTTTTGCATAATATTACCACTTTAATTTATTTTAAATAATTTCTCTGAAGGAAATTGAAATATTGATCTAGCAGATCCACCAACTTCTAATTAAATTACATTTTCTGCAAAATTTCTTAAAGGCAAAAGGCATGAAGGGCTTTGCCATGGATTCAATATGAACTTTGAAGTCTCTCGCCAACGATCTTTGATCCTTTTTGCTTAATATTACCACTTTAATTTATTTTAAATAATTTCTCTGAAGGAAATTGAAATATTGATCTAGCAGATCCACCAACTTCTAATTAAATTACATTTTCTGTAAAATTTCTTAAAGGCAAAAGGCATGAAGGGCTTTGCCATGGATTCAATATGAACTTTGAAGTCTCTCGCCAACGATCTTTGATCCTTTTTGCTTAATATTACCACTTTAATTTATTTTAAATAATTTCTCTGAAGGAAATTGAAATTGTGATCTAGCAGATCCACCAACTTCTAATTAAATTACATTTTCTGCAAAATTTCTTAAAGGCAAAAGGCATGAAGGGCTTTGCCATGGATTCAATATGAACTTTGAAGTCTCTCGCCAACGATCTTTGATCCTTTTTGCTTAATATTACCACTTTAATTTATTTTAAATAATTTCTCTGAAGGAAATTGAAATATTGATCTAGCAGATCCACCAACTTCTAATTAAATTACATTTTCTGCAAAATTTCTTAAAGGCAAAAGGCATGAAGGGCTTTGCCATGGATTCAATATGAACTTTGAAGTCTCTCGCCAACGACCTTTGATCCTTTTTGCTTAATATTACGACTTTAATTTATTTTAAATAATTTCTCTGAAGGAAATTGAAATTGTGATCTAGCAGATCCACCAACTTCTAATTAAATTACATTTTCTGCAAAATTTCTTAAACGCAAAAGGCATGAAGGGCTTTGCCATGGATTCAATATGAACTTTGAAGTCTCTCGCCAACGATCTTTGATCCTTTTTTCTTAATATTACCACTTTAATTTATTTTAAATTATTTCTCTGAAGGAAATTGAAATTGTGATCTAGCAGATCCACCAACTTCTAATTAAATTACATTTTCTGCAAAATTTCTTAAAGGCAAAAGGTATGAAGGGGTTTGCCATGGATTCAATATGAACTTTGAAGTCTCTCGCCAACGATCTTTGATCCTTTTTTCTTAATATTACCACTTTAATTTATTTTAAATAATTTCTCTGAAGGAAATTGAAATTGTGATCTAGCAGATCCACCAACTTCTAATTAAATTACATTTTCTGCAAAATTTCTTAAAGGCAAAAGGTATGAAGGGGTTTGCCATGGATTCAATATGAACTTTGAAGTCCCTCGCCAACGATCTTTGATCCTTTTTGCATAATATTACCACTTTAATTTATTTTAAATAATTTCTCTGAAGGAAATTGAAATTGTGATCTGGCAGATCCACCAACTTCTAATTAAATTACATTTTCTGCAAAATTTCTTAAAGGCAAAAGGCATGAAGGGCTTTGCCATGGATTCAATATGAACTTTGAAGTCTCTCGCCAACGATCTTTGATCCTTTTTGCTTAGTATTACGACTTTAATTTATTTTAAATAATTTCTCTGAAGGAAATTGAAATTGTGATCTAGCAGATCCACCAACTTCTAATTAAATTACATTTTCTGCAAAATTTCTTAAAGGCAAAAGGCATGAAGGGCTTTGCCATGGATTCAATATGAACTTTGAAGTCTCTCGCCAACGATCTTTGATCCTTTTTGCTTAATATTACGACTTTAATTTATTTTAAATAATTTCTCTGAAGGAAATTGAAATTGTGATCTAGCAGATCCACCAACTTCTAATTAAATTACATTTTCTGCAAAATTTCTTAAAGGCAAAAGGCATGAAGGGCTTTGCCATGGATTCAATATGAACTTTGAAGTCTCTCGCCAACGATCTTTGATCCTTTTTGCTTAATATTACGACTTTAATTTATTTTAAATAATTTCTCTGAAGGAAATTGAAATTGTGATCTAGCAGATCCATCAACTTCTAATTAAATTACATTTTCTGCAAAATTTCTTAAAGGCAAAAGGCATGAAGGGCTTTGCCATGGATTCAATATGAACTTTGAAGTCTCTCGCCAACGATCTTTGATCCTTTTTGCTTAATATTACCACTTTAATTTATTTTAAATAATTTCTCTGAAGGAAATTGAAATATTGATCTAGCAGATCAAACAGCTTCTAATTAAATTACATTTTCTGCAAAATTTCTTAAAGGCAAAAGGCATGAAGGGCTTTGCCATGGATTCAATATGAACTTTGAAGTCCCTCGCCAACGATCTTTTTGCTTAATATTACGACTTTAATTTATTTTAAATAATTTCTCTGAAGGAAATTGAAATATTGAACTAGCAGATCCACCAACTTATAATTAAATTACATTTTCTGCAAAATTTCTTAAAGGCAAAAGGCATGAAGGGCTTTGCCATGGATTCAATATGAACTTTGAAGTCTCTCGCCAACGATCTTTGATCCTTTTTGCATAATATTACCACTTTAATTTATTTTAAATAATTTCTCTGAAGGAAATTGAAATTGTGATCTAGCAGATCCACCAACTTCTAATTAAATTACATTTTCTGCAAAATTTCTTAAAGGCAAAAGGCATGAAGGGCTTTGCCATGGATTCAATATGAACATTGAAGTCTCTCGCCAACGATCTTTGATCCTTTTTGCATAATATTACCACTTTAATTTATTTTAAATAATTTCTCTGAAGGAAATTGAAATTGTGATCTAGCAGATCCACCAACTTCTAATTAAATTACATTTTCTGCAAAATTTCTTAAAGGCAAAAGGCATGAAGGGCTTTGCCATGGATTCAATATGAACTTTGAAGTCTCTCGCCAACGATCTTTGATCCTTTTTGCTTAATATTACCACTTTAATTTATTTTAAATAATTTCTCTGAAGGAAATTGAAATTGTGATCTAGCAGATCCATCAACTTCTAATTAAATTACATTTTCTGCAAAATTTCTTAAAGGCAAAAGGCATGAAGGGCTTTGCCATGGATTCAATATGAACTTTGAAGTCTCTCGCTAACGATCTTTGATCCTTTTTGCTTAATATTACCACTTTAATTTATTTTAAATAATTTCTCTGAAGGAAATTGAAATTGTGATCTAGCAGATCCACCAACTTCTAATTAAATTACATTTTCTGCAAAATTTCTTAAAGGCAAAAGGCATGAAGGGCTTTGCCATGGATTCAATATGAACTTTGAAGTCTCTCGAACGATCTTTGATCCTCGCCAACGATCTTTGATCCTTTTTGCATAATATTACCACTTTAATTTACTTTAAATAATTTATCTGAAGGAAATTGAAATTGTGATCTAGCAGATCCACCAACTTCTAATTAAATTACATTTTCTGCAAAATTTCTTAAAGGCAAAAGGCATGAAGGGCTTTGCCATGGATTCAATATGAACTTTGAAGTCTCTCGCCAACGATCTTTGATCCTTTTTGCTTAGTATTACGACTTTAATTTATTTTAAATAATTTCTCTGAAGGAAATTGAAATTGTGATCTAGCAGATCCACCAACTTCTAATTAAATTACATTTTCTGCAAAATTTCTTAAAGGCAAAAGGCATGAAGGGCTTTGCCATGGATTCAATATGAACTTTGAAGTCTCTCGCTAACGATCTTTGATCCTTTTTGCTTAATATTACTACTTTAATTTATTTTAAATAATTTCTCTGAAGGAAATTGAAATTGTGATCTAGCAGATCCACCAACTTCTAATTAAATTACATTTTCTGCAAAATTTCTTAAAGGCAAAAGGCATGAAGGGCTTTGCCATGGATTCAATATGAACATTGAAGTCTCTCGCCAACGATCTTTGATCCTTTTTGCTTAATTTTACCACTTTAATTTATTTTAAATAATTTCTCTGAAGGAAATTGAAATTATGATCTAGCAGAACCACCAACTTCTAATTAAATTACATTTTCTGCAAAATTTCTTAAAGGCAAAAGGCATGAAGGGCTTTGCCATGGATTCAATATGAACTTTGAAGTCTCTCGCCAACGATCTTTGATCCTTTTTGCTTCATACTACCACTTTAATTTATTTTAAATTATTTCTCTGAAGGAAATTGAAATTGTGATCTAGCAGATCCATCAACTTCTAATTAAATTACATTTTCTGCAAAATTTCTTAAAGGCAAAAGGCATGAAGGGCTTTGCCATGGATTCAATATGAACTTTGAAGTCCCTCGCCAACGATCTTTGATCCTTTTTGCTTAATATTACCACTTTAATTTATTTTAAATAATTTCTCTGAAGGAAATTGGAATAGTGATCTGGCAGATCCACCAACTTCTAATTAAATTAAATTTTCTGCAAAATTTCTTAAAGGCAAAAGGCATGAAGGGCTTTGCCATGGATTCAATATGAACTTTGAAGTCTCTCGCCAACGATCTTTGATCCTTTTTGCATAATATTACCACTTTAATTTATTTTAAATAATTTCTCTGAAGGAAATTGAAATTGTGATCTAGCAGATCCACCAACTTCTAATTAAATTACATTTTCTGCAAAATTTCTTAAAGGCAAAAGGCATGAAGGGCTTTGCCATGGATTCAATATGAACATTGAAGTCTCTCGCCAACGATCTTTGATCCTTTTTGCTTAATATTACTACTTTAATTTATTTTAAATAATTTCTCTGAAGGAAATTGAAATTGTGATCTAGCAGATCCACCAACTTCTAATTAAATTACATTTTCTGCAAAATTTCTTAAAGGCAAAAGGCATGAAGGGCTTTGCCATGGATTCAATATGAACTTTGAAGTCCCTCGCCAACGATCTTTGATCCTTTTTGCTTAATATTACCACTTTAATTTATTTTAAATAATTTCTCTGAAGGAAATTGGAATAGTGATCTGGCAGATCCAACAACTTCTAATTAAATTAAATTTTCTGCAAAATTTCTTAAAGGCAAAAGGCATGAAGGGCTTTGCCATGGATTCAATATGAACTTTGAAGTCTCTCGCCAACGATCTTTGATCCTTTTTGCATAATATTACCACTTTAATTTATTTTAAATAATTTCTCTGAAGGAAATTGAAATTGTGATCTAGCAGATCCACCAACTTCTAATTAAATTACATTTTCTGCAAAATTTCTTAAACGTAAAAGGCATGAAGGGCTTTGCCATGGATTCAATATGAACTTTGAAGTCTCTCGCCAACGATCTTTGATCCTTTTTGCTTAATATTACCACTTTAATTTATTTTAAATAATTTCTCTGAAGGAAATTGAAATTGTGATCTAGCAGATCCAACAACTTCTAATTAAATAACATTTTCTGCAAAATTTCTTAAAGGCAAAAGGTATGAAGGGCTTTGCCATGGATTCAATATGAACTTTGAAGTCCCTCGCCAACAATCTTTGATCCTTTTTGCATAATATTACCACTTTAATTTATTTTAAATAATTTCTCTGAAGGAAATTGAAATATTGATCTAGCAGATCCACCAACTTCTAATTAAATTACATTTTCTGCAAAATTTCTTAAAGGCAAAAGGCATGAAGGGCTTTGCCATGGATTCAATATGAACTTTGAAGTCTCTCGCCAACGATCTTTGATCCTTTTTGCTTAATATTACCACTTTAATTTATTTTAAATAATTTCTCTGAAGGAAATTGAAATATTGATCTAGCAGATCCACCAACTTCTAATTAAATTACATTTTCTGTAAAATTTCTTAAAGGCAAAAGGCATGAAGGGCTTTGCCATGGATTCAATATGAACTTTGAAGTCTCTCGCCAACGATCTTTGATCCTTTTTGCTTAATATTACCACTTTAATTTATTTTAAATAATTTCTCTGAAGGAAATTGAAATATTGATCTAGCAGATCCACCAACTTCTAATTAAATTACATTTTCTGCAAAATTTCTTAAAGGCAAAAGGCATGAAGGGCTTTGCCATGGATTCAATATGAACTTTGAAGTCTCTCGCCAACGACCTTTGATCCTTTTTGCTTAATATTACCACTTTAATTTATTTTAAATAATTTCTCTGAAGGAAATTGAAATTGTGATCTAGCAGATCCACCAACTTCTAATTAAATTACATTTTCTGCAAAATTTCTTAAAGGCAAAAGGCATGAAGGGCTTTGCCATGGATTCAATATGAACTTTGAATCTCAAACCTTTGATGAATTTCTCTGAAGGAAATTGAAATTTGATCTAAGTCTCTCGCCAACAAAAGGCATGAAGGGCTTTGCCATGGATTCAATATGAACTTTGAAGTCTCTCGCCAACGATCTTTGATCCTTTTTTCTTAATATTACCACTTTAATTTATTTTAAATAATTTCTCTGAAGGAAATTGAAATATTGATCTAGCAGATCAACCAACTTCTAATTAAATTACATTTTCTGTAAAATTTCTTAAAGGCAAAAGGCATGAAGGGCTTTGCCATGGATTCAATATGAACTTTGAAGTCTCTCGCCAACGATCTTTGATCCTTTTTGCTTAATATTACCACTTTAATTTATTTTAAATAATTTCTCTGAAGGAAATTGAAATTGTGATCTAGCAGATCCACCAACTTCTAATTAAATTACATTTTCTGCAAAATTTCTTAAAGGCAAAAGGTATGAAGGGCTTTGCCATGGATTCAATATGAACTTTGAAGTCCCTCGCCAACGATCTTTGATCCTTTTTGCATAATATTACCACTTTAATTTATTTTAAATAATTTCTCTGAAGGAAATTGAAATTGTGATCTGGCAGATCCACCAACTTCTAATTAAATTAAATTTTCTGCAAAATTTCTTAAAGGCAAAAGGCATGAAGGGCTTTGCCATGGATTCAATATGAACTTTGAAGTCTCTCGCCAACGATCTTTGATCCTTTTTGCTTAATATTACCACTTTAATTTATTTTAAATAATTTCTCTGAGGGAAATTGAAATATTGATCTAGCAGATCAACCAACTTCTAATTAAATTACATTTTCTGTAAAATTTCTTAAAGGCAAAAGGCATGAAGGGCTTTGCCATGGATTCAATATGAACTTTGAAGTCTCTCGCCAACGATCTTTGATCCTTTTTGCTTAATATTACCACTTTAATTTATTTTAAATAATTTCTCTGAAGGAAATTGAAATTGTGATCTAGCAGATCCACCAACTTCTAATTAAATTACATTTTCTGCAAAATTTCTTAAAGGCAAAAGGTATGAAGGGCTTTGCCATGGATTCAATATGAACTTTGAAGTCCCTCGCCAACGATCTTTGATCCTTTTTGCATAATATTACCACTTTAATTTATTTTAAATAATTTCTCTGAAGGAAATTGAAATTGTGATCTGGCAGATCCACCAACTTCTAATTAAATTAAATTTTCTGCAAAATTTCTTAAAGGCAAAAGGCATGAAGGGCTTTGCCATGGATTCAATATGAACTTTGAAGTCTCTCGCCAACGACCTTTGATCCTTTTTGCTTAATATTACGACTTTAATTTATTTTAAATAATTTCTCTGAAGGAAATTGAAATTGTGATCTGGCAGATCCACCAACTTCTAATTAAATTACATTTTCTGCAAAATTTCTTAAAGGCAAAAGGCATGAAGGGCTTTGCCATGGATTCAATATGAACTTTGAAGTCTCTCGCCAACGATCTTTGATCCTTTTTGCTTAATATTACCACTTTAATTTATTTTAAATAATTTCTCTGAAGGAAATTGAAATTGTGATCTGGCAGATCCACCAACTTCTAATTAAATTACATTTTCTGTAAAATTTCTTAAAGGCAAAAGGCATGAAGGGCTTTGCCATGGATTCAATATGAACTTTGAAGTCTCTCGCCAACGATCTTTGATCCTTTTTGCTTAATATTACCACTTTAATTTATTTTAAATAATTTCTCTGAAGGAAATTGAAATTGTGATCTAGCAGATCCACCAACTTCTAATTAAATTACATTTTCTGCAAAATTTCTTAAAGGCAAAAGGCATGAAGGGCTTTGCCATGGATTCAATATGAACTTTGAAGTCTCTCGCCAACGATCTTTGATCCTTTTTGCTTAATATTACCACTTTAATTTATTTTAAATAATTTCTCTGAAGGAAATTGAAATATTGATCTAGCAGATCAACCAACTTCTAATTAAATTACATTTTCTGTAAAATTTCTTAAAGGCAAAAGGCATGAAGGGCTTTGCCATGGATTCAATATGAACTTTGAAGTCTCTCGCCAACGATCTTTGATCCTTTTTGCTTAATATTACCACTTTAATTTATTTTAAATAATTTCTCTGAAGGAAATTGAAATTGTGATCTAGCAGATCCACCAACTTCTAATTAAATTACATTTTCTGCAAAATTTCTTAAAGGCAAAAGGCATGAAGGGCTTTGCCATGGATTCAATATGAACTTTGAAGTCTCTCGCCAACGATCTTTGATCCTTTTTGCTTAATATTACCACTTTAATTTATTTTAAATAATTTCTCTGAAGGAAATTGAAATTGTGATCTAGCAGATCCACCAACTTCTAATTAAATTACATTTTCTGCAAAATTTCTTAAAGGCAAAAGGTATGAAGGGCTTTGCCATGGATTCAATATGAACTTTGAAGTCCCTCGCCAACGATCTTTGATCCTTTTTGCATAATATTACCACTTTAATTTATTTTAAATAATTTCTCTGAAGGAAATTGAAATTGTGATCTAGCAGATCCACCAACTTCTAATTAAATTACATTTTCTGCAAAATTTCTTAAAGGCAAAAGGCATGAAGGGCTTTGCCATGGATTCAATATGAACTTTGAAGTCTCTCGCCAACGATCTTTGATCCTTTTTGCTTAATATTACCACTTTAATTTATTTTAAATAATTTCTCTGAAGGAAATTGAAATTGTGATCTAGCAGATCCATCAACTTCTAATTAAATTACATTTTCTGCAAAATTTCTTAAAGGCAAAAGGCATGAAGGGCTTTGCCATGGATTCAATATGAACTTTGAAGTCTCTCGCCAACGATCTTTGATCCTTTTTGCTTAATATTACCACTTTAATTTATTTTAAATTATTTCTCCGAAGGAAATTGAAATTGTGATCTAGCAGATCCACCAACTTCTAATTAAATTACATTTTCTGCAAAATTTCTTAAAGGCAAAAGGCATGAAGGGCTTTGCCATGGATTCAATATGAACTTTGAAGTCTCTCGCCAACGATCTTTGATCCTTTTTGCATAATATTACCACTTTAATTTATTTTAAATAATTTCTCTGAAGGAAATTGAAATTGTGATCTAGCAGATCCACCAACTTCTAATTAAATTACATTTTCTGCAAAATTTCTTAAAGGCAAAAGGCATGAAGGGCTTTGCCATGGATTCAATATGAACATTGAAGTCTCTCGCCAACGATCTTTGATCCTTTTTGCATAATATTACCACTTTAATTTATTTTAAATAATTTCTCTGAAGGAAATTGAAATTGTGATCTAGCAGATCCACCAACTTCTAATTAAATTACATTTTCTGCAAAATTTCTTAAAGGCAAAAGGCATGAAGGGCTTTGCCATGGATTCAATATGAACTTTGAAGTCTCTCGCCAACGATCTTTGATCCTTTTTGCTTAATATTACCACTTTAATTTATTTTAAATAATTTCTCTGAAGGAAATTGAAATTGTGATCTAGCAGATCCACCAACTTCTAATTAAATTACATTTTCTGCAAAATTTCTTAAAGGCAAAAGGTATGAAGGGCTTTGCCATGGATTCAATATGAACTTTGAAGTCCCTCGCCAACGATCTTTGATCCTTTTTGCATAATATTACCACTTTAATTTATTTTAAATAATTTCTCTGAAGGAAATTGAAATTGTGATCTAGCAGATCCACCAACTTCTAATTAAATTACATTTTCTGCAAAATTTCTTAAAGGCAAAAGGCATGAAGGGCTTTGCCATGGATTCAATATGAACTTTGAAGTCTCTCGCCAACGATCTTTGATCCTTTTTGCTTAATATTACCACTTTAATTTATTTTAAATAATTTCTCTGAAGGAAATTGAAATTGTGATCTAGCAGATCCATCAACTTCTAATTAAATTACATTTTCTGCAAAATTTCTTAAAGGCAAAAGGCATGAAGGGCTTTGCCATGGATTCAATATGAACTTTGAAGTCTCTCGCTAACGATCTTTGATCCTTTTTGCTTAATATTACTACTTTAATTTATTTTAAATAATTTCTCTGAAGGAAATTGAAATTGTGATCTAGCAGATCCACCAACTTCTAATTAAATTACATTTTCTGCAAAATTTCTTAAAGGCAAAAGGTATGAAGGGCTTTGCCATGGATTCAATATGAACATTGAAGTCTCTCGCCAACGATCTTTGATCCTTTTTGCATAATATTACCACTTTAATTTATTTTAAATAATTTCTCTGAAGGAAATTGAAATTGTGATATAGCAGATCCACCAACTTCTAATTAAATTACATTTTCTGCAAAATTTCTTAAAGGCAAAAGGCATGAAGGGCTTTGCCATGGATTCAATATGAACTTTGAAGTCTCTCGCCAACGATCTTTGATCCTTTTTGCTTAATATTACCACTTTAATTTATTTTAAATTATTTCTCTGAAGGAAATTGAAATTGTGATCTAGCAGATCCATCAACTTCTAATTAAATTACATTTTCTGCAAAATTTCTTAAAGGCAAAAGGCATGAAGGGCTTTGCCATGGATTCAATATGAACTTTGAAGTCTCTCGCTAACGATCTTTGATCCTTTTTGCTTAATATTACCACTTTAATTTATTTTAAATAATTTCTCTGAAGGAAATTGAAATTGTGATCTAGCAGATCCACCAACTTCTAATTAAATTACATTTTCTGCAAAATTTCTTAAAGGCAAAAGGCATGAAGGGCTTTGCCATGGATTCAATATGAACTTTGAAGTCTCTCGCCAACGATCTTTGATCCTTTTTGCATAATATTACCACTTTAATTTATTTTAAATAATTTCTCTGAAGGAAATTGAAATTGTGATCTAGCAGATCCACCAACTTCTAATTAAATTACATTTTCTGCAAAATTTCTTAAAGGCAAAAGGCATGAAGGGCTTTGCCATGGATTCAATATGAACATTGAAGTCTCTCGCCAACGATCTTTGATCCTTTTTGCTTAGTATTACGACTTTAATTTATTTTAAATAATTTCTCTGAAGGAAATTGAAATTGTGATCTAGCAGATCCACCAACTTCTAATTAAATTACATTTTCTGCAAAATTTCTTAAAGGCAAAAGGCATGAAGGGCTTTGCCATGGATTCAATATGAACTTTGAAGTCTCTCGCCAACGATCTTTGATCCTTTTTGCTTAATATTACCACTTTAATTTATTTTAAATAATTTCTCTGAAGGAAATTGAAATATTGATCTAGCAGATCAACCAACTTCTAATTAAATTACATTTTCTGTAAAATTTCTTAAAGGCAAAAGGCATGAAGGGCTTTGCCATGGATTCAATATGAACTTTGAAGTCTCTCGCCAACTATCTTTGATCCTTTTTGCTTAATATTACCACTTTAATTTATTTTAAATAATTTCTCTGAAGGAAATTGAAATTGTGATCTGGCAGATCCACCAACTTCTAATTAAATTACATTTTCTGCAAAATTTCTTAAAGGCAAAAGGCATGAAGGGCTTTGCCATGGATTCAATATGAACTTTGAAGTCTCTCGCCAACGATCTTTGATCCTTTTTGCTTAATATTACCACTTTAATTTATTTTAAATAATTTCTCTGAAGGAAATTGAAATTGTGATCTGGCAGATCCACCAACTTCTAATTAAATTACATTTTCTGTAAAATTTCTTAAAGGCAAAAGGCATGAAGGGCTTTGCCATGGATTCAATATGAACTTTGAAGTCTCTCGCCAACGATCTTTGATCCTTTTTGCTTAATATTACCACTTTAATTTATTTTAAATAATTTCTCTGAAGGAAATTGAAATTGTGATCTAGCAGATCCACCAACTTCTAATTAAATTACATTTTCTGCAAAATTTCTTAAAGGCAAAAGGCATGAAGGGCTTTGCCATGGATTCAATATGAACTTTGAAGTCTCTCGCTAACGATCTTTGATCCTTTTTGCTTAATATTACTACTTTAATTTATTTTAAATAATTTCTCTGAAGGAAATTGAAATTGTGATCTAGCAGATCCACCAACTTCTAATTAAATTACATTTTCTGCAAAATTTCTTAAAGGCAAAAGGCATGAAGGGCTTTGCCATGGATTCAATATGAACATTGAAGTCTCTCGCCAACGATCTTTGATCCTTTTTGCTTAATTTTACACTTTAATTTATTTTAAATAATTTCTCTGAAGGAAATTGAAATTGTGATCTATCAGAACCACCAACTTCTAATTAAATTACATTTTCTGCAAAATTTCTTAAAGGCAAAAGGCATGAAGGGCTTTGCCATGGATTCAATATGAACTTTGAAGTCTCTCGCCAACGACCTTTGATCCTTTTTGCTTAATATTACCACTTTAATTTATTTTAAATAATTTCTCTGAAGGAACTTGAAATATTGATCTAGCAGATCCACCAACTTCTAATTAAATTACATTTTCTGCAAAATTTCTTAAAGGCAAAAGGCATGAAGGGCTTTGCCATGGATTCAATATGAACTTTGAAGTCTCTCGCCAACGATCTTTGATCCTTTTTGCTTAATATTACCACTTTAATTTATTTTAAATAATTTCTCTGAAGGAAATTGAAATTGTGATCTAGCAGATCCACCAACTTCTAATTAAATTACATTTTCTGCAAAATTTCTTAAAGGCAAAAGGCATGAAGGGCTTTGCCATGGATTCAATATGAACTTTGAAGTCTCTCGCCAACGATCTTTGATCCTTTTTGCTTAATATTACCACTTTAATTTATTTTAAATAATTTCTCTGAAGGAAATTGAAATTGTGATCTAGCAGATCCACCAACTTATAATTAAATTACATTTTCTGCAAAATTTCTTAAAGGCAAAAGGCATGAAGGGCTTTGCCATGGATTCAATATGAACCTTGAAGTCTCTCGCCAACGATCTTTGATCCTTTTTGCCTAATATTACCACTTTAATTTATTTTAAATAATTTCTCTGAAGGAAATTAAAATATTGATCTAGCAGATCCACCAACTTCTAATTAAATTACATTTTCTGCAAAATTTCTTAAAGGCAAAAGGCATGAAGGGCTTTGCCATGGATTCAATATGAACTTTGAAGTCTCTCGCCAACGATCTTTGATCCTTTTTGCTTAATATTACTACTTTAATTTATTTTAAATAATTTCTCTGAAGGAAATTGAAATTGTGATCTAGCAGATCCACCAACTTCTAATTAAATTACATTTTCTGCAAAATTTCTTAAAGGCAAAAGGCATGAAGGGCTTTACCATGGATTCAATATGAACTTTGAAGTCTCTCGCCAACGATCTTTGATCCTTTTTGCATAATTATTACCACTTTAATTTATTTTAAATAATTTCTCTGAAGGAAATTGAAATTGTGATCTAGCAGATCCAACAACTTCTAATTAAATTACATTTTCTGCAAAATTTCTTAAAGGCAAAAGGCATGAAGGGCTTTGCCATGGATTCAATATGAACTTTGAAGTCTCTCGCCAAACAATCCTTTTTCTAATTATTACCACTTTAATTTATTTTAAATAATTTCTCTGAAGGCAAAATTGTGCATGAAGGGCTTTGCCATGGATTCAATATGAACTTTGAAGTCTCTCGCCAACGATCTTTGATCCTTTTTGCTTAATATTACCACTTTAATTTATTTTAAATAATTTCTCTGAAGGAAATTGAAATTGTGATCTAGCAGATCCACCAACTTCTAATTAAATTACATTTTCTGCAAAATTTCTTAAAGGCAAAAGGCATGAAGGGCTTTGCCATGGATTCAATATGAACTTTGAAGTCTCTCGCCAACGACCTTTGATCCTGTTTGCTTAATATTACCACTTTAATTTATTTTAAATAATTTCTCTGAAGGAAATTGAAATATTGATCTAGCAGATCAACCAACTTCTAATTAAATTACATTTTCTGCAAAATTTCTTAAAGGCAAAAGGCATGAAGGGCTTTGCCATGGATTCAATATGAACTTTGAAGTCTCTCGCCAATGACCTTTGATCCTTTTTGCTTAATATTACGACTTTAATTTATTTTAAATAATTTCTCTGAAGGAAATTGAAATATTGATCTAGCAGATCCACCAACTTCTAATTAAATTACAGTTTCTGCAAAATTTCTTAAAGGCAAAAGGCATGAAGGGCTTTGCCATGGATTCAATATGAACTTTGAAGTCTCTCGCCAACGATCTTTGATCCTTTTTGCTTAGTATTACGACTTTAATTTATTTTAAATAATTTCTCTGAAGGAAATTGAAATTGTGATCTAGCAGATCCACCAACTTCTAATTAAATTACATTTTCTGCAAAATTTCTTAAAGGCAAAAGGCATGAAGGGCTTTGCCATGGATTCAATATGAACTTTGAAGTCTCTCGCCAACGATCTTTGATCCTTTTTGCTTAATATTACGACTTTAATTTATTTTAAATAATTTCTCTGAAGGAAATTGAAATTGTGATCTAGCAGATCCACCAACTTCTAATTAAATTACATTTTCTGCAAAATTTCTTAAAGGCAAAAGGCATGAAGGGCTTTACCATGGATTCAATATGAACTTTGAAGTCTCTCGCCAACGATCTTTGATCCTTTTTGCTTAATATTACGACTTTAATTTATTTTAAATAATTTCTCTGAAGGAAATTGAAATTGTGATCTAGCAGATCCATCAACTTCTAATTAAATTACATTTTCTGCAAAATTTCTTAAAGGCAAAAGGCATGAAGGGCTTTGCCATGGATTCAATATGAACTTTGAAGTCTCTCGCCAACGATCTTTGATCCTTTTTGCTTAATATTACCACTTTAATTTATTTTAAATAATTTCTCTGAAGGAAATTGAAATATTGATCTAGCAGATCAACCAGCTTCTAATTAAATTACATTTTCTGCAAAATTTCTTAAAGGCAAAAGGCATGAAGGGCTTTGCCATGGATTCAATATGAACTTTGAAGTCCCTCGCCAACGATCTTTTTGCTTAATATTACGACTTTAATTTATTTTAAATAATTTCTCTGAAGGAAATTGAAATATTGAACTAGCAGATCCATCAACTTATAATTAAATTACATTTTCTGCAAAATTTCTTAAAGGCAAAAGGCATGAAGGGCTTTGCCATGGATTCAATATGAACTTTGAAGTCTCTCGCCAACGATCTTTGATCCTTTTTGCATAATATTACCACTTTAATTTATTTTAAATAATTTCTCTGAAGGAAATTGAAATTGTGATCTAGCAGATCCACCAACTTCTAATTAAATTACATTTTCTGCAAAATTTCTTAAAGGCAAAAGGCATGAAGGGCTTTGCCATGGATTCAATATGAACTTTGAAGTCTCTCGCCAACGATCTTTGATCCTTTATGCTTAATATTACCACTTTAATTTATTTTAAATTATTTCTCTGAAGGAAATTGAAATTGTGATCTAGCAGATCCATCAACTTCTAATTAAATTACATTTTCTGCAAAATTTCTTAAAGGCAAAAGGCATGAAGGGCTTTGCCATGGATTCAATATGAACTTTGAAGTCTCTCGCCAACGATCTTTGATCCTTTTTGCTTAATATTACCACTTTAATTATATTTTAAATAATTTCTCTGAAGGAAATTGAAATTGTGATCTAGCAGATCCACCAACTTCTAATTAAATTACATTTTCTGCAAAATTTCTTAAAGGCAAAAGGCATGAAGGGCTTTGCCATGGATTCAATATGAACATTGAAGTCTCTCGCCAACGATCTTTGATCCTTTTTGCATAATATTACCACTTTAATTTATTTTAAATAATTTCTCTGAAGGAAATTGAAATTGTGATATAGCAGATCCACCAACTTCTAATTAAATTACATTTTCTGCAAAATTTCTTAAAGGCAAAAGGCATGAAGGGCTTTGCCATGGATTCAATATGAACTTTGAAGTCTCTCGCCAACGATCTTTGATCCTTTTTGCTTAATATTACCACTTTAATTTATTTTAAATTATTTCTCTGAAGGAAATTGAAATTGTGATCTAGCAGATCCATCAACTTCTAATTAAATTACATTTTCTGCAAAATTTCTTAAAGGCAAAAGGCATGAAGGGCTTTGCCATGGATTCAATATGAACTTTGAAGTCTCTCGCTAACGATCTTTGATCCTTTTTGCTTAATATTACCACTTTAATTTATTTTAAATAATTTCTCTGAAGGAAATTGAAATTGTGATCTAGCAGATCCACCAACTTCTAATTAAATTACATTTTCTGCAAAATTTCTTAAAGGCAAAAGGCATGAAGGGCTTTGCCATGGATTCAATATGAACTTTGAAGTCTCTCGCCAACGATCTTTGATCCTTTTTGCATAATATTACCACTTTAATTTATTTTAAATAATTTCTCTGAAGGAAATTGAAATTGTGATCTAGCAGATCCACCAACTTCTAATTAAATTACATTTTCTGCAAAATTTCTTAAAGGCAAAAGGCATGAAGGGCTTTGCCATGGATTCAATATGAACTTTGAAGTCTCTCGCCAACGATCTTTGATCCTTTTTGCTTAGTATTACGACTTTAATTTATTTTAAATAATTTCTCTGAAGGAAATTGAAATTGTGATCTAGCAGATCCACCAACTTCTAATTAAATTACATTTTCTGCAAAATTTCTTAAAGGCAAAAGGCATGAAGGGCTTTACCATGGATTCAATATGAACTTTGAAGTCTCTCGCTAACGATCTTTGATCCTTTTTGCTTAATATTACTACTTTAATTTATTTTAAATAATTTCTCTGAAGGAAATTGAAATTGTGATCTAGCAGATCCACCAACTTCTAATTAAATTACATTTTCTGCAAAATTTCTTAAAGGCAAAAGGCATGAAGGGCTTTGCCATGGATTCAATATGAACATTGAAGTCTCTCGCCAACGATCTTTGATCCTTTTTGCTTAATTTTACCACTTTAATTTATTTTAAATAATTTCTCTGAAGGAAATTGGAATTGTGATCTAGCAGAACCACCAACTTCTAATTAAATTACATTTTCTGCAAAATTTCTTAAAGGCAAAAGGCATGAAGGGCTTTGCCATGGATTCAATATGAACTTTGAAGTCTCTCGCCAACGATCTTTGATCCTTTTTGCTTAATATTACCACTTTAATTTATTTTAAATTATTTCTCTGAAGGAAATTGAAATTGTGATCTAGCAGATCCATCAACTTCTAATTAAATTACATTTTCTGCAAAATTTCTTAAAGGCAAAAGGCATGAAGGGCTTTGCCATGGATTCAATATGAACATTGAAGTCTCTCGCCAACGATCTTTGATCCTTTTTGCTTAATATTACTACTTTAATTTATTTTAAATAATTTCTCTGAAGGAAATTGAAATTGTGATCTAGCAGATCCACCAACTTCTAATTAAATTACATTTTCTGCAAAATTTCTTAAAGGCAAGAGGTATGAAGGGCTTTGCCATGGATTCAATATGAACTTTGAAGTCCCTCGCCAACGATCTTTGATCCTTTTTGCTTAATATTACCACTTTAATTTATTTTAAATAATTTCTCTGAAGGAAATTGGAATAGTGATCTGGCAGATCCACCAACTTCTAATTAAATTAAATTTTCTGCAAAATTTCTTAAAGGCAAAAGGCATGAAGGGCTTTGCCATGGATTCAATATGAACTTTAAAGTCTCTCGCCAACGATCTTTGATCCTTTTTGCATAATATTACCACTTTAATTTATTTTAAATAATTTCTCTGAAGGAAATTGAAATTGTGATCTAGCAGATCCACCAACTTCTAATTAAATTACATTTTCTGCAAAATTTCTTAAACGTAAAAGGCATGAAGGGCTTTGCCATGGATTCAATATGAACTTTGAAGTCTCTCGCCAACGATCTTTGATCCTTTTTGCTTAATATTACCACTTTAATTTATTTTAAATAATTTCTCTGAAGGAAATTGAAATTGTGATCTAGCAGATCCAACAACTTCTAATTAAATAACATTTTCTGCAAAATTTCTTAAAGGCAAAAGGTATGAAGGGCTTTGCCATGGATTCAATATGAACTTTGAAGTCCCTCGCCAACGATCTTTGATCCTTTTTGCATAATATTACCACTTTAATTTATTTTAAATAATTTCTCTGAAGGAAATTGAAATATTGATCTAGCAGATCCACCAACTTCTAATTAAATTACATTTTCTGCAAAATTTCTTAAAGGCAAAAGGCATGAAGGGCTTTGCCATGGATTCAATATGAACTTTGAAGTCTCTCGCCAACGATCTTTGATCCTTTTTGCTTAATATTACCACTTTAATTTATTTTAAATAATTTCTCTGAAGGAAATTGAAATATTGATCTAGCAGATCCACCAACTTCTAATTAAATTACATTTTCTGTAAAATTTCTTAAAGGCAAAAGGCATGAAGGGCTTTGCCATGGATTCAATATGAACTTTGAAGTCTCTCGCCAACGATCTTTGATCCTTTTTGCTTAATATTACCACTTTAATTTATTTTAAATAATTTCTCTGAAGGAAATTGAAATTGTGATCTAGCAGATCCACCAACTTCTAATTAAATTACATTTTCTGCAAAATTTCTTAAAGGCAAAAGGCATGAAGGGCTTTGCCATGGATTCAATATGAACTTTGAAGTCTCTCGCCAACGATCTTTGATCCTTTTTGCTTAATATTACCACTTTAATTTATTTTAAATAATTTCTCTGAAGGAAATTGAAATATTGATCTAGCAGATCCACCAACTTCTAATTAAATTACATTTTCTGCAAAATTTCTTAAAGGCAAAAGGCATGAAGGGCTTTGCCATGGATTCAATATGAACTTTGAAGTCTCTCGCCAACGATCTTTGATCCTTTTTGCTTAATATTACCACTTTAATTTATTTTAAATAATTTCTCTGAAGGAAATTGAAATATTGATCTAGCAGATCCACCAACTTCTAATTAAATTACATTTTCTGCAAAATTTCTTAAAGGCAAAAGGCATGAAGGGCTTTGCCATGGATTCAATATGAACTTTGAAGTCTCTCGCCAACGACCTTTGATCCTTTTTGCTTAATATTACGACTTTAATTTATTTTAAATAATTTCTCTGAAGGAAATTGAAATTGTGATCTAGCAGATCCACCAACTTCTAATTAAATTACATTTTCTGCAAAATTTCTTAAACGCAAAAGGCATGAAGGGCTTTGCCATGGATTCAATATGAACTTTGAAGTCTCTCGCCAACGATCTTTGATCCTTTTTTCTTAATATTACCACTTTAATTTATTTTAAATTATTTCTCTGAAGGAAATTGAAATTGTGATCTAGCAGATCCACCAACTTCTAATTAAATTACATTTTCTGCAAAATTTCTTAAAGGCAAAAGGTATGAAGGGGTTTGCCATGGATTCAATATGAACTTTGAAGTCTCTCGCCAACGATCTTTGATCCTTTTTTCTTAATATTACCACTTTAATTTATTTTAAATAATTTCTCTGAAGGAAATTGAAATTGTGATCTAGCAGATCCACCAACTTCTAATTAAATTACATTTTCTGCAAAATTTCTTAAAGGCAAAAGGTATGAAGGGGTTTGCCATGGATTCAATATGAACTTTGAAGTCCCTCGCCAACGATCTTTGATCCTTTTTGCATAATATTACCACTTTAATTTATTTTAAATAATTTCTCTGAAGGAAATTGAAATTGTGATCTGGCAGATCCACCAACTTCTAATTAAATTACATTTTCTGCAAAATTTCTTAAAGGCAAAAGGCATGAAGGGCTTTGCCATGGATTCAATATGAACTTTGAAGTCTCTCGCCAACGATCTTTGATCCTTTTTGCTTAGTATTACGACTTTAATTTATTTTAAATAATTTCTCTGAAGGAAATTGAAATTGTGATCTAGCAGATCCACCAACTTCTAATTAAATTACATTTTCTGCAAAATTTCTTAAAGGCAAAAGGCATGAAGGGCTTTGCCATGGATTCAATATGAACTTTGAAGTCTCTCGCCAACGATCTTTGATCCTTTTTGCTTAATATTACGACTTTAATTTATTTTAAATAATTTCTCTGAAGGAAATTGAAATTGTGATCTAGCAGATCCACCAACTTCTAATTAAATTACATTTTCTGCAAAATTTCTTAAAGGCAAAAGGCATGAAGGGCTTTGCCATGGATTCAATATGAACTTTGAAGTCTCTCGCCAACGATCTTTGATCCTTTTTGCTTAATATTACGACTTTAATTTATTTTAAATAATTTCTCTGAAGGAAATTGAAATTGTGATCTAGCAGATCCATCAACTTCTAATTAAATTACATTTTCTGCAAAATTTCTTAAAGGCAAAAGGCATGAAGGGCTTTGCCATGGATTCAATATGAACTTTGAAGTCTCTCGCCAACGATCTTTGATCCTTTTTGCTTAATATTACCACTTTAATTTATTTTAAATAATTTCTCTGAAGGAAATTGAAATATTGATCTAGCAGATCAAACAGCTTCTAATTAAATTACATTTTCTGCAAAATTTCTTAAAGGCAAAAGGCATGAAGGGCTTTGCCATGGATTCAATATGAACTTTGAAGTCCCTCGCCAACGATCTTTTTGCTTAATATTACGACTTTAATTTATTTTAAATAATTTCTCTGAAGGAAATTGAAATATTGAACTAGCAGATCCACCAACTTATAATTAAATTACATTTTCTGCAAAATTTCTTAAAGGCAAAAGGCATGAAGGGCTTTGCCATGGATTCAATATGAACTTTGAAGTCTCTCGCCAACGATCTTTGATCCTTTTTGCATAATATTACCACTTTAATTTATTTTAAATAATTTCTCTGAAGGAAATTGAAATTGTGATCTAGCAGATCCACCAACTTCTAATTAAATTACATTTTCTGCAAAATTTCTTAAAGGCAAAAGGCATGAAGGGCTTTGCCATGGATTCAATATGAACATTGAAGTCTCTCGCCAACGATCTTTGATCCTTTTTGCATAATATTACCACTTTAATTTATTTTAAATAATTTCTCTGAAGGAAATTGAAATTGTGATCTAGCAGATCCACCAACTTCTAATTAAATTACATTTTCTGCAAAATTTCTTAAAGGCAAAAGGCATGAAGGGCTTTGCCATGGATTCAATATGAACTTTGAAGTCTCTCGCCAACGATCTTTGATCCTTTTTGCTTAATATTACCACTTTAATTTATTTTAAATAATTTCTCTGAAGGAAATTGAAATTGTGATCTAGCAGATCCATCAACTTCTAATTAAATTACATTTTCTGCAAAATTTCTTAAAGGCAAAAGGCATGAAGGGCTTTGCCATGGATTCAATATGAACTTTGAAGTCTCTCGCTAACGATCTTTGATCCTTTTTGCTTAATATTACCACTTTAATTTATTTTAAATAATTTCTCTGAAGGAAATTGAAATTGTGATCTAGCAGATCCACCAACTTCTAATTAAATTACATTTTCTGCAAAATTTCTTAAAGGCAAAAGGCATGAAGGGCTTTGCCATGGATTCAATATGAACTTTGAAGTCTCTCGCCAACGATCTTTGATCCTTTTTGCATAATATTACCACTTTAATTTACTTTAAATAATTTATCTGAAGGAAATTGAAATTGTGATCTAGCAGATCCACCAACTTCTAATTAAATTACATTTTCTGCAAAATTTCTTAAAGGCAAAAGGCATGAAGGGCTTTGCCATGGATTCAATATGAACTTTGAAGTCTCTCGCCAACGATCTTTGATCCTTTTTGCTTAGTATTACGACTTTAATTTATTTTAAATAATCAGATCCACCAACTTCTAATTAAATTACATTTTCTGCAAAATTTCTTAAAGGCAAAAGGCATGAAGGGCTTTGCCATGGATTCAATATGAACTTTGAAGTCTCTCGCTAACGATCTTTGATCCTTTTTGCTTAATATTACTACTTTAATTTATTTTAAATAATTTCTCTGAAGGAAATTGAAATTGTGATCTAGCAGATCCACCAACTTCTAATTAAATTACATTTTCTGCAAAATTTCTTAAAGGCAAAAGGCATGAAGGGCTTTGCCATGGATTCAATATGAACATTGAAGATCCACCAACTTCTAATTAAATTACATTTTTCTCTGAAGGAAATTGAAATTGTGATCTAGCAGATCCACCAACTTCTAATTAAATTACATTTTCTGCAAAATTTCTTAAAGGCAAAAGGCATGAAGGGCTTTGCCATGGATTCAATATGAACTTTGAAGTCTCTCGCTAACGATCTTTGATCCTTTTTGCTTAATATTACTACTTTAATTTATTTTAAATAATTTCTCTGAAGGAAATTGAAATTGTGATCTAGCAGATCCACCAACTTCTAATTAAATTACATTTTCTGCAAAATTTCTTAAAGGCAAAAGGCATGAAGGGCTTTGCCATGGATTCAATATGAACATTGAAGTCTCTCGCCAACGATCTTTGATCCTTTTTGCTTAATTTTACCACTTTAATTTATTTTAAATAATTTCTCTGAAGGAAATTGAAATTATGATCTAGCAGAACCACCAACTTCTAATTAAATTACATTTTCTGCAAAATTTCTTAAAGGCAAAAGGCATGAAGGGCTTTGCCATGGATTCAATATGAACTTTGAAGTCTCTCGCCAACGATCTTTGATCCTTTTTGCTTCATACTACCACTTTAATTTATTTTAAATTATTTCTCTGAAGGAAATTGAAATTGTGATCTAGCAGATCCATCAACTTCTAATTAAATTACATTTTCTGCAAAATTTCTTAAAGGCAAAAGGCATGAAGGGCTTTGCCATGGATTCAATATGAACTTTGAAGTCCCTCGCCAACGATCTTTGATCCTTTTTGCTTAATATTACCACTTTAATTTATTTTAAATAATTTCTCTGAAGGAAATTGGAATAGTGATCTGGCAGATCCACCAACTTCTAATTAAATTAAATTTTCTGCAAAATTTCTTAAAGGCAAAAGGCATGAAGGGCTTTGCCATGGATTCAATATGAACTTTGAAGTCTCTCGCCAACGATCTTTGATCCTTTTTGCATAATATTACCACTTTAATTTATTTTAAATAATTTCTCTGAAGGAAATTGAAATTGTGATCTAGCAGATCCACCAACTTCTAATTAAATTACATTTTCTGCAAAATTTCTTAAAGGCAAAAGGCATGAAGGGCTTTGCCATGGATTCAATATGAACATTGAAGTCTCTCGCCAACGATCTTTGATCCTTTTTGCTTAATATTACTACTTTAATTTATTTTAAATAATTTCTCTGAAGGAAATTGAAATTGTGATCTAGCAGATCCACCAACTTCTAATTAAATTACATTTTCTGCAAAATTTCTTAAAGGCAAAAGGCATGAAGGGCTTTGCCATGGATTCAATATGAACTTTGAAGTCCCTCGCCAACGATCTTTGATCCTTTTTGCTTAATATTACCACTTTAATTTATTTTAAATAATTTCTCTGAAGGAAATTGGAATAGTGATCTGGCAGATCCAACAACTTCTAATTAAATTAAATTTTCTGCAAAATTTCTTAAAGGCAAAAGGCATGAAGGGCTTTGCCATGGATTCAATATGAACTTTGAAGTCTCTCGCCAACGATCTTTGATCCTTTTTGCATAATATTACCACTTTAATTTATTTTAAATAATTTCTCTGAAGGAAATTGAAATTGTGATCTAGCAGATCCACCAACTTCTAATTAAATTACATTTTCTGCAAAATTTCTTAAACGTAAAAGGCATGAAGGGCTTTGCCATGGATTCAATATGAACTTTGAAGTCTCTCGCCAACGATCTTTGATCCTTTTTGCTTAATATTACCACTTTAATTTATTTTAAATAATTTCTCTGAAGGAAATTGAAATTGTGATCTAGCAGATCCAACAACTTCTAATTAAATAACATTTTCTGCAAAATTTCTTAAAGGCAAAAGGTATGAAGGGCTTTGCCATGGATTCAATATGAACTTTGAAGTCCCTCGCCAACAATCTTTGATCCTTTTTGCATAATATTACCACTTTAATTTATTTTAAATAATTTCTCTGAAGGAAATTGAAATATTGATCTAGCAGATCCACCAACTTCTAATTAAATTACATTTTCTGCAAAATTTCTTAAAGGCAAAAGGCATGAAGGGCTTTGCCATGGATTCAATATGAACTTTGAAGTCTCTCGCCAACGATCTTTGATCCTTTTTGCTTAATATTACCACTTTAATTTATTTTAAATAATTTCTCTGAAGGAAATTGAAATATTGATCTAGCAGATCCACCAACTTCTAATTAAATTACATTTTCTGTAAAATTTCTTAAAGGCAAAAGGCATGAAGGGCTTTGCCATGGATTCAATATGAACTTTGAAGTCTCTCGCCAACGATCTTTGATCCTTTTTGCTTAATATTACCACTTTAATTTATTTTAAATAATTTCTCTGAAGGAAATTGAAATTGTGATCTAGCAGATCCACCAACTTCTAATTAAATTACATTTTCTGCAAAATTTCTTAAAGGCAAAAGGCATGAAGGGCTTTGCCATGGATTCAATATGAACTTTGAAGTCTCTCGCCAACGATCTTTGATCCTTTTTGCTTAATATTACCACTTTAATTTATTTTAAATAATTTCTCTGAAGGAAATTGAAATATTGATCTAGCAGATCCACCAACTTCTAATTAAATTACATTTTCTGCAAAATTTCTTAAAGGCAAAAGGCATGAAGGGCTTTGCCATGGATTCAATATGAACTTTGAAGTCTCTCGCCAACGATCTTTGATCCTTTTTGCTTAATATTACCACTTTAATTTATTTTAAATAATTTCTCTGAAGGAAATTGAAATTGTGATCTAGCAGATCCACCAACTTCTAATTAAATTACATTTTCTGCAAAATTTCTTAAACGCAAAAGGCATGAAGGGCTTTGCCATGGATTCAATATGAACTTTGAAGTCTCTCGCCAACGATCTTTGATCCTTTTTTCTTAATATTACCACTTTAATTTATTTTAAATAATTTCTCTGAAGGAAATTGAAATATTGATCTAGCAGATCAACCAACTTCTAATTAAATTACATTTTCTGTAAAATTTCTTAAAGGCAAAAGGCATGAAGGGCTTTGCCATGGATTCAATATGAACTTTGAAGTCTCTCGCCAACGATCTTTGATCCTTTTTGCTTAATATTACCACTTTAATTTATTTTAAATAATTTCTCTGAAGGAAATTGAAATTGTGATCTAGCAGATCCACCAACTTCTAATTAAATTACATTTTCTGCAAAATTTCTTAAAGGCAAAAGGTATGAAGGGCTTTGCCATGGATTCAATATGAACTTTGAAGTCCCTCGCCAACGATCTTTGATCCTTTTTGCATAATATTACCACTTTAATTTATTTTAAATAATTTCTCTGAAGGAAATTGAAATTGTGATCTGGCAGATCCACCAACTTCTAATTAAATTAAATTTTCTGCAAAATTTCTTAAAGGCAAAAGGCATGAAGGGCTTTGCCATGGATTCAATATGAACTTTGAAGTCTCTCGCCAACGATCTTTGATCCTTTTTGCTTAATATTACCACTTTAATTTATTTTAAATAATTTCTCTGAGGGAAATTGAAATATTGATCTAGCAGTTCAACCAACTTCTAATTAAATTACATTTTCTGTAAAATTTCTTAAAGGCAAAAGGCATGAAGGGCTTTGCCATGGATTCAATATGAACTTTGAAGTCTCTCGCCAACGATCTTTGATCCTTTTTGCTTAATATTACCACTTTAATTTATTTTAAATAATTTCTCTGAAGGAAATTGAAATTGTGATCTAGCAGATCCACCAACTTCTAATTAAATTACATTTTCTGCAAAATTTCTTAAAGGCAAAAGGTATGAAGGGCTTTGCCATGGATTCAATATGAACTTTGAAGTCCCTCGCCAACGATCTTTGATCCTTTTTGCATAATATTACCACTTTAATTTATTTTAAATAATTTCTCTGAAGGAAATTGAAATTGTGATCTGGCAGATCCACCAACTTCTAATTAAATTAAATTTTCTGCAAAATTTCTTAAAGGCAAAAGGCATGAAGGGCTTTGCCATGGATTCAATATGAACTTTGAAGTCTCTCGCCAACGACCTTTGATCCTTTTTGCTTAATATTACGACTTTAATTTATTTTAAATAATTTCTCTGAAGGAAATTGAAATTGTGATCTGGCAGATCCACCAACTTCTAATTAAATTACATTTTCTGCAAAATTTCTTAAAGGCAAAAGGCATGAAGGGCTTTGCCATGGATTCAATATGAACTTTGAAGTCTCTCGCCAACGATCTTTGATCCTTTTTGCTTAATATTACCACTTTAATTTATTTTAAATAATTTCTCTGAAGGAAATTGAAATTGTGATCTGGCAGATCCACCAACTTCTAATTAAATTACATTTTCTGTAAAATTTCTTAAAGGCAAAAGGCATGAAGGGCTTTGCCATGGATTCAATATGAACTTTGAAGTCTCTCGCCAACGATCTTTGATCCTTTTTGCTTAATATTACCACTTTAATTTATTTTAAATAATTTCTCTGAAGGAAATTGAAATATTGATCTAGCAGATCCACCAACTTCTAATTAAATTACATTTTCTGTAAAATTTCTTAAAGGCAAAAGGCATGAAGGGCTTTGCCATGGATTCAATATGAACTTTGAAGTCTCTCGCCAACGATCTTTGATCCTTTTTGCTTAATATTACCACTTTAATTTATTTTAAATAATTTCTCTGAAGGAAATTGAAATTGTGATCTAGCAGATCCACCAACTTCTAATTAAATTACATTTTCTGCAAAATTTCTTAAAGGCAAAAGGCATGAAGGGCTTTGCCATGGATTCAATATGAACTTTGAAGTCTCTCGCCAACGATCTTTGATCCTTTTTGCTTAATATTACCACTTTAATTTATTTTAAATAATTTCTCTGAAGGAAATTGAAATATTGATCTAGCAGATCCACCAACTTCTAATTAAATTACATTTTCTGCAAAATTTCTTAAAGGCAAAAGGCATGAAGGGCTTTGCCATGGATTCAATATGAACTTTGAAGTCTCTCGCCAACGACCTTTGATCCTTTTTGCTTAATATTACCACTTTAATTTATTTTAAATAATTTCTCTGAAGGAAATTGAAATTGTGATCTAGCAGATCCACCAACTTCTAATTAAATTACATTTTCTGCAAAATTTCTTAAACGCAAAAGGCATGAAGGGCTTTGCCATGGATTCAATATGAACTTTGAAGTCTCTCGCCAACGATCTTTGATCCTTTTTGCTTAATATTACCACTTTAATTTATTTTAAATAATTTCTCTGAAGGAAATTGAAATTGTGATCTAGCAGATCCACCAACTTCTAATTAAATTACATTTTCTGTAAAATTTCTTAAAGGCAAAAGGCATGAAGGGCTTTGCCATGGATTCAATATGAACTTTGAAGTCTCTCGCCAACGATCTTTGATCCTTTTTGCTTAATATTACCACTTTAATTTATTTTAAATAATTTCTCTGAAGGAAATTGAAATTGTGATCTAGCAGATCCACCAACTTCTAATTAAATTACATTTTCTGTAAAATTTCTTAAAGGCAAAAGGCATGAAGGGCTTTGCCATGGATTCAATATGAACTTTGAAGTCTCTCGCCAACGATCTTTGATCCTTTTTGCTTAATATTACCACTTTAATTTATTTTAAATAATTTCTCTGAAGGAAATTGAAATTGTGATCTAGCAGATCCACCAACTTCTAATTAAATTACATTTTCTGCAAAATTTCTTAAAGGCAAAAGGCATGAAGGGCTTTGCCATGGATTCAATATGAACTTTGAAGTCTCTCGCCAACGATCTTTGATCCTTTTTGCATAATATTACCACTTTAATTTATTTTAAATAATTTCTCTGAAGGAAATTGAAATTGTGATCTAGCAGATCCACCAACTTCTAATTAAATTACATTTTCTGCAAAATTTCTTAAAGGCAAAAGGCATGAAGGGCTTTGCCATGGATTCAATATGAACTTTGAAGTCTCTCGCCAACGATCTTTGATCCTTTTTGCTTAATATTACCACTTTAATTTATTTTAAATAATTTCTCTGAAGGAAATTGAAATTGTGATCTAGCAGATCCACCAACTTCTAATTAAATTACATTTTCTGCAAAATTTCTTAAAGGCAAAAGGTATGAAGGGCTTTGCCATGGATTCAATATGAACTTTGAAGTCCCTCGCCAACGATCTTTGATCCTTTTTGCATAATATTACCACTTTAATTTATTTTAAATAATTTCTCTGAAGGAAATTGAAATTGTGATCTGGCAGATCCACCAACTTCTAATTAAATTACATTTTCTGCAAAATTTCTTAAAGGCAAAAGGCATGAAGGGCTTTGCCATGGATTCAATATGAACTTTGAAGTCTCTCGCCAACGATCTTTGATCCTTTTTGCTTAGTATTACCACTTTAATTTATTTTAAATAATTTCTCTGAAGGAAATTGAAATTGTGATCTAGCAGATCCACCAACTTCTAATTAAATTACATTTTCTGCAAAATTTCTTAAAGGCAAAAGGCATGAAGGGCTTTGCCATGGATTCAATATGAACTTTGAAGTCCCTCGCCAACGATCTTTTTGCTTAATATTACGACTTTAATTTATTTTAAATAATTTCTCTGAAGGAAATTGAAATATTGAACTAGCAGATCCACCAACTTATAATTAAATTACATTTTCTGCAAAATTTCTTAAAGGCAAAAGGTATGAAGGGCTTTGCCATGGATTCAATATGAACTTTGAAGTCTCTCGCCAACGATCTTTGATCCTTTTTGCATAATATTACCACTTTAATTTATTTTAAATAATTTCTCTGAAGGAAATTGAAATTGTGATCTAGCAGATCCACCAACTTCTAATTAAATTACATTTTCTGCAAAATTTCTTAAAGGCAAAAGGCATGAAGGGCTTTGCCATGGATTCAATATGAACTTTGAAGTCTCTCGCCAACGATCTTTGATCCTTTTTGCTTAATATTACCACTTTAATTTATTTTAAATTATTTCTCTGAAGGAAATTGAAATTGTGATCTAGCAGATCCACCAACTTCTAATTAAATTACATTTTCTGCAAAATTTCTTAAAGGCAAAAGGCATGAAGGGCTTTGCCATGGATTCAATATGAACTTTGAAGTCTCTCGCCAACGATCTTTGATCCTTTTTGCATAATATTACCACTTTAATTTATTTTAAATAATTTCTCTGAAGGAAATTGAAATCTGCAAAATTTCTTGATCTTTGCCATGGCAGATCGATCTTTGACCAACTTCTAATTGAAAATTACATTTTTCTGCAAAATTTCTTAAAGGCAAAAGGCATGAAGGGCTTTGCCATGGATTCAATATGAACTTTGAAGTCTCTCGCCAACGATCTTTGATCCTTTTTGCATAATATTACCACTTTAATTTATTTTAAATAATTTCTCTGAAGGAAATTGAAATTGTGATCTAGCAGATCCACCAACTTCTAATTAAATTACATTTTCTGCAAAATTTCTTAAAGGCAAAAGGCATGAAGGGCTTTGCCATGGATTCAATATGAACTTTGAAGTCTCTCGCCAACGATCTTTGATCCTTTTTGCTTAGTATTACGACTTTAATTTATTTTAAATAATTTCTCTGAAGGAAATTGAAATTGTGATCTAGCAGATCCACCAACTTCTAATTAAATTACATTTTCTGCAAAATTTCTTAAAGGCAAAAGGCATGAAGGGCTTTGCCATGGATTCAATATGAACTTTGAAGTCTCTCGCCAACGATCTTTGATCCTTTTTGCATAATATTACCACTTTAATTTATTTTAAATAATTTCTCTGAAGGAAATTGAAATTGTGATCTAGCAGATCCACCAACTTCTAATTAAATTACATTTTCTGCAAAATTTCTTAAAGGCAAAAGGCATGAAGGGCTTTGCCATGGATTCAATATGAACTTTGAAGTCTCTCACCAACGATCTTTGATCCTTTTTGCTTAGTATTACGACTTTAATTTATTTTAAATAATTTCTCTGAAGGAAATTGAAATTGTGATCTGGCAGATCCACCAACTTCTAATTAAATTACATTTTCTGCAAAATTTCTTAAAGGCAAAAGGCATGAAGGGCTTTGCCATGGATTCAATATGAACTTTGAAGTCTCTCGCCAACGATCTTTGATCCTTTTTGCTTAGTATTACCACTTTAATTTATTTTAAATAATTTCTCTGAAGGAAATTGAAATTGTGATCTAGCAGATCCACCAACTTCTAATTAAATTACATTTTCTGCAAAATTTCTTAAAGGCAAAAGGCATGAAGGGCTTTGCCATGGATTCAATATGAACTTTGAAGTCCCTCGCCAACGATCTTTTTGCTTAATATTACGACTTTAATTTATTTTAAATAATTTCTCTGAAGGAAATTGAAATATTGAACTAGCAGATCCACCAACTTATAATTAAATTACATTTTCTGCAAAATTTCTTAAAGGCAAAAGGTATGAAGGGCTTTGCCATGGATTCAATATGAACTTTGAAGTCTCTCGCCAACGATCTTTGATCCTTTTTGCATAATATTACCACTTTAATTTATTTTAAATAATTTCTCTGAAGGAAATTGAAATTGTGATCTAGCAGATCCACCAACTTCTAATTAAATTACATTTTCTGCAAAATTTCTTAAAGGCAAAAGGCATGAAGGGCTTTGCCATGGATTCAATATGAACTTTGAAGTCTCTCGCCAACGATCTTTGATCCTTTTTGCTTAATATTACCACTTTAATTTATTTTAAATAATTTCTCTGAAGGAAATTGAAATTGTGATCTAGCAGATCCACCAACTTCTAATTAAATTACATTTTCTGCAAAATTTCTTAAAGGCAAAAGGCATGAAGGGCTTTGCCATGGATTCAATATGAACTTTGAAGTCTCTCGCCAACGATCTTTGATCCTTTTTGCATAATATTACCACTTTAATTTATTTTAAATAATTTCTCTGAAGGAAATTGAAATTGTGATCTAGCAGATCCACCAACTTCTAATTAAATTACATTTTCTGCAAAATTTCTTAAAGGCAAAAGGCATGAAGGGCTTTGCCATGGATTCAATATGAACTTTGAAGTCTCTCGCCAACGATCTTTGATCCTTTTTGCTTAGTATTACGACTTTAATTTATTTTAAATAATTTCTCTGAAGGAAATTGAAATTGTGATCTAGCAGATCCACCAACTTCTAATTAAATTACATTTTCTGCAAAATTTCTTAAAGGCAAAAGGCATGAAGGGCTTTGCCATGGATTCAATATGAACTTTGAAGTCTCTCGCCAACGATCTTTGATCCTTTTTGCTTAATATTACCACTTTAATTTATTTTAAATAATTTCTCTGAAGGAAATTGAAATTGTGATCTAGCAGATCCACCAACTTCTAATTAAATTACATTTTCTGCAAAATTTCTTAAAGGCAAAAGGCATGAAGGGCTTTGCCATGGATTCAATATGAACTTTGAAGTCTCTCGCCAACGATCTTTGATCCTTTTTGCTTAATATTACCACTTTAATTTATTTTAAATAATTTCTCTGAAGGAAATTGAAATATTGATCTAGCAGATCAACCAACTTCTAATTAAATTACATTTTCTGTAAAATTTCTTAAAGGCAAAAGGCATGAAGGGCTTTGCCATGGATTCAATATGAACTTTGAAGTCTCTCGCCAACGATCTTTGATCCTTTTTGCTTAATATTACCACTTTAATTTATTTTAAATAATTTCTCTGAAGGAAATTGAAATTGTGATCTAGCAGATCCACCAACTTCTAATTAAATTACATTTTCTGCAAAATTTCTTAAAGGCAAAAGGTATGAAGGGCTTTGCCATGGATTCAATATGAACTTTGAAGTCCCTCGCCAACGATCTTTGATCCTTTTTGCATAATATTACCACTTTAATTTATTTTAAATAATTTCTCTGAAGGAAATTGAAATTGTGATCTGGCAGATCCACCAACTTCTAATTAAATTAAATTTTCTGCAAAATTTCTTAAAGGCAAAAGGCATGAAGGGCTTTGCCATGGATTCAATATGAACTTTGAAGTCTCTCGCCAACGACCTTTGATCCTTTTTGCTTAATATTACGACTTTAATTTATTTTAAATAATTTCTCTGAAGGAAATTGAAATTGTGATCTAGCAGATCCACCAACTTCTAATTAAATTACATTTTCTGCAAAATTTCTTAAAGGCAAAAGGCATGAAGGGCTTTGCCATGGATTCAATATGAACTTTGAAGTCTCTCGCCAACGATCTTTGATCCTTTTTGCTTAATATTACCACTTTAATTTATTTTAAATAATTTCTCTGAAGGAAATTGAAATTGTGATCTGGCAGATCCACCAACTTCTAATTAAATTACATTTTCTGTAAAATTTCTTAAAGGCAAAAGGCATGAAGGGCTTTGCCATGGATTCAATATGAACTTTGAAGTCTCTCGCCAACGATCTTTGATCCTTTTTGCTTAATATTACCACTTTAATTTATTTTAAATAATTTCTCTGAAGGAAATTGAAATTATGATCTAGCAGAACCACCAACTTCTAATTAAATTACATTTTCTGCAAAATTTCTTAAAGGCAAAAGGCATGAAGGGCTTTGCCATGGATTCAATATGAACTTTGAAGTCTCTCGCCAACGATCTTTGATCCTTTTTGCTTCATACTACCACTTTAATTTATTTTAAATTATTTCTCTGAAGGAAATTGAAATTGTGATCTAGCAGATCCACCAACTTCTAATTAAATTACATTTTCTGCAAAATTTCTTAAAGGCAAAAGGCATGAAGGGCTTTGCCATGGATTCAATATGAACTTTGAAGTCTCTCGCCAACGATCTTTGATCCTTTTTGCATAATATTACCACTTTAATTTATTTTAAATAATTTCTCTGAAGGAAATTGAAATTGTGATCTAGCAGATCCACCAACTTCTAATTAAATTACATTTTCTGCAAAATTTCTTAAAGGCAAAAGGCATGAAGGGCTTTGCCATGGATTCAATATGAACTTTGAAGTCTCTCGCCAACGATCTTTGATCCTTTTTGCTTCATACTACCACTTTAATTTATTTTAAATTATTTCTCTGAAGGAAATTGAAATTGTGATCTAGCAGATCCACCAATTTCTAATTAAATTACATTTTCTGCAAAATTTCTTAAAGGCAAAAGGCATGAAGGGCTTTGCCATGGATTCAATATGAACTTTGAAGTCTCTCGCCAACGACCTTTGATCCTTTTTGCTTAATATTACCACTTTAATTTATTTTAAATAATTTCTCTGAAGGAAATTGAAATTGTGATCTAGCAGATCCACCAACTTCTAATTAAATTACATTTTCTGCAAAATTTCTTAAACGCAAAAGGCATAAAGGGCTTTGCCATGGATTCAATATGAACTTTGAAGTCTCTCGCCAACGATCTTTGATCCTTTTTGCTTAATATTACCACTTTAATTTATTTTAAATAATTTCTCTGAAGGAAATTGAAATTGTGATCTGGCAGATCCACCAACTTCTAATTAAATTACATTTTCTGTAAAATTTCTTAAAGGCAAAAGGCATGAAGGGCTTTGCCATGGATTCAATATGAACTTTGAAGTCTCTCGCCAACGATCTTTGATCCTTTTTGCTTAATATTACCACTTTAATTTATTTTAAATAATTTCTCTGAAGGAAATTGAAATTGTGATCTGGCAGATCCACCAACTTCTAATTAAATTACATTTTCTGTAAAATTTCTTAAAGGCAAAAGGCATGAAGGGCTTTGCCATGGATTCAATATGAACTTTGAAGTCTCTCGCCAACGATCTTTGATCCTTTTTGCTTAATATTACCACTTTAATTTATTTTAAATAATTTCTCTGAAGGAAATTGAAATTATGATCTAGCAGAACCACCAACTTCTAATTAAATTACATTTTCTGCAAAATTTCTTAAAGGCAAAAGGTATGAAGGGCTTTGCCATGGATTCAATATGAACTTTGAAGTCCCTCGCCAACGATCTTTGATCCTTTTTGCATAATATTACCACTTTAATTTATTTTAAATAATTTCTCTGAAGGAAATTGAAATATTGATCTAGCAGATCCACCAACTTCTAATTAAATTACATTTTCTGTAAAATTTCTTAAAGGCAAAAGGCATGAAGGGCTTTGCCATGGATTCAATATGAACTTTGAAGTCTCTCGCCAACGATCTTTGATCCTTTTTGCTTAATATTACCACTTTAATTTATTTTAAATAATTTCTCTGAAGGAAATTGAAATTATGATCTAGCAGAACCACCAACTTCTAATTAAATTACATTTTCTGCAAAATTTCTTAAAGGCAAAAGGCATGAAGGGCTTTGCCATGGATTCAATATGAACTTTGAAGTCTCTCGCCAACGATCTTTGATCCTTTTTGCTTCATACTACCACTTTAATTTATTTTAAATTATTTCTCTGAAGGAAATTGAAATTGTGATCTAGCAGATCCACCAACTTCTAATTAAATTACATTTTCTGCAAAATTTCTTAAAGGCAAAAGGCATGAAGGGCTTTGCCATGGATTCAATATGAACTTTGAAGTCTCTCGCCAACGATCTTTGATCCTTTTTGCATAATATTACCACTTTAATTTATTTTAAATAATTTCTCTGAAGGAAATTGAAATTGTGATCTAGCAGATCCACCAACTTCTAATTAAATTACATTTTCTGCAAAATTTCTTAAAGGCAAAAGGCATGAAGGGCTTTGCCATGGATTCAATATGAACTTTGAAGTCTCTCGCCAACGATCTTTGATCCTTTTTGCTTCATACTACCACTTTAATTTATTTTAAATTATTTCTCTGAAGGAAATTGAAATTGTGATCTAGCAGATCCACCAACTTCTAATTAAATTACATTTTCTGCAAAATTTCTTAAAGGCAAAAGGCATGAAGGGCTTTGCCATGGATTCAATATGAACTTTGAAGTCTCTCGCCAACGACCTTTGATCCTTTTTGCTTAATATTACCACTTTAATTTATTTTAAATAATTTCTCTGAAGGAAATTGAAATTGTGATCTAGCAGATCCACCAACTTCTAATTAAATTACATTTTCTGCAAAATTTCTTAAACGCAAAAGGCATAAAGGGCTTTGCCATGGATTCAATATGAACTTTGAAGTCTCTCGCCAACGATCTTTGATCCTTTTTGCTTAATATTACCACTTTAATTTATTTTAAATAATTTCTCTGAAGGAAATTGAAATTGTGATCTGGCAGATCCACCAACTTCTAATTAAATTACATTTTCTGTAAAATTTCTTAAAGGCAAAAGGCATGAAGGGCTTTGCCATGGATTCAATATGAACTTTGAAGTCTCTCGCCAACGATCTTTGATCCTTTTTGCTTAATATTACCACTTTAATTTATTTTAAATAATTTCTCTGAAGGAAATTGAAATTGTGATCTGGCAGATCCACCAACTTCTAATTAAATTACATTTTCTGTAAAATTTCTTAAAGGCAAAAGGCATGAAGGGCTTTGCCATGGATTCAATATGAACTTTGAAGTCTCTCGCCAACGATCTTTGATCCTTTTTGCTTAATATTACCACTTTAATTTATTTTAAATAATTTCTCTGAAGGAAATTGAAATTATGATCTAGCAGAACCACCAACTTCTAATTAAATTACATTTTCTGCAAAATTTCTTAAAGGCAAAAGGTATGAAGGGCTTTGCCATGGATTCAATATGAACTTTGAAGTCCCTCGCCAACGATCTTTGATCCTTTTTGCATAATATTACCACTTTAATTTATTTTAAATAATTTCTCTGAAGGAAATTGAAATATTGATCTAGCAGATCCACCAACTTCTAATTAAATTACATTTTCTGTAAAATTTCTTAAAGGCAAAAGGCATGAAGGGCTTTGCCATGGATTCAATATGAACTTTGAAGTCTCTCGCCAACGATCTTTGATCCTTTTTGCTTAATATTACCACTTTAATTTATTTTAAATAATTTCTCTGAAGGAAATTGAAATTGTGATCTAGCAGATCCACCAACTTCTAATTAAATTACATTTTCTGCAAAATTTCTTAAAGGCAAAAGGTATGAAGGGCTTTGCCATGGATTCAATATGAACTTTGAAGTCCCTCGCCAACGATCTTTGATCCTTTTTGCATAATATTACCACTTTAATTTATTTTAAATAATTTCTCTGAAGGAAATTGAAATTGTGATCTGGCAGATCCACCAACTTCTAATTAAATTACATTTTCTGCAAAATTTCTTAAAGGCAAAAGGCATGAAGGGCTTTGCCATGGATTCAATATGAACTTTGAAGTCTCTCGCCAACGATCTTTGATCCTTTTTGCTTAGTATTACCACTTTAATTTATTTTAAATAATTTCTCTGAAGGAAATTGAAATTGTGATCTAGCAGATCCACCAACTTCTAATTAAATTACATTTTCTGCAAAATTTCTTAAAGGCAAAAGGCATGAAGGGCTTTGCCATGGATTCAATATGAACTTTGAAGTCCCTCGCCAACGATCTTTTTGCTTAATATTACGACTTTAATTTATTTTAAATAATTTCTCTGAAGGAAATTGAAATATTGAACTAGCAGATCCACCAACTTATAATTAAATTACATTTTCTGCAAAATTTCTTAAAGGCAAAAGGTATGAAGGGCTTTGCCATGGATTCAATATGAACTTTGAAGTCTCTCGCCAACGATCTTTGATCCTTTTTGCATAATATTACCACTTTAATTTATTTTAAATAATTTCTCTGAAGGAAATTGAAATTGTGATCTAGCAGATCCACCAACTTCTAATTAAATTACATTTTCTGCAAAATTTCTTAAAGGCAAAAGGCATGAAGGGCTTTGCCATGGATTCAATATGAACTTTGAAGTCTCTCGCCAACGATCTTTGATCCTTTTTGCTTAATATTACCACTTTAATTTATTTTAAATAATTTCTCTGAAGGAAATTGAAATTGTGATCTAGCAGATCCACCAACTTCTAATTAAATTACATTTTCTGCAAAATTTCTTAAAGGCAAAAGGCATGAAGGGCTTTGCCATGGATTCAATATGAACTTTGAAGTCTCTCGCCAACGATCTTTGATCCTTTTTGCATAATATTACCACTTTAATTTATTTTAAATAATTTCTCTGAAGGAAATTGAAATTGTGATCTAGCAGATCCACCAACTTCTAATTAAATTACATTTTCTGCAAAATTTCTTAAAGGCAAAAGGCATGAAGGGCTTTGCCATGGATTCAATATGAACTTTGAAGTCTCTCGCCAACGATCTTTGATCCTTTTTGCATAATATTACCACTTTAATTTATTTTAAATAATTTCTCTGAAGGAAATTGAAATTGTGATCTAGCAGATCCACCAACTTCTAATTAAATTACATTTTCTGCAAAATTTCTTAAAGGCAAAAGGCATGAAGGGCTTTGCCATGGATTCAATATGAACTTTGAAGTCTCTCGCCAACGATCTTTGATCCTTTTTGCTTAGTATTACGACTTTAATTTATTTTAAATAATTTCTCTGAAGGAAATTGAAATTGTGATCTAGCAGATCCACCAACTTCTAATTAAATTACATTTTCTGCAAAATTTCTTAAAGGCAAAAGGCATGAAGGGCTTTGCCATGGATTCAATATGAACTTTGAAGTCTCTCGCCAACGATCTTTGATCCTTTTTGCATAATATTACCACTTTAATTTATTTTAAATAATTTCTCTGAAGGAAATTGAAATTGTGATCTAGCAGATCCACCAACTTCTAATTAAATTACATTTTCTGCAAAATTTCTTAAAGGCAAAAGGCATGAAGGGCTTTGCCATGGATTCAATATGAACTTTGAAGTCTCTCACCAACGATCTTTGATCCTTTTTGCTTAGTATTACGACTTTAATTTATTTTAAATAATTTCTCTGAAGGAAATTGAAATTGTGATCTGGCAGATCCACCAACTTCTAATTAAATTACATTTTCTGCAAAATTTCTTAAAGGCAAAAGGCATGAAGGGCTTTGCCATGGATTCAATATGAACTTTGAAGTCTCTCGCCAACGATCTTTGATCCTTTTTGCTTAGTATTACCACTTTAATTTATTTTAAATAATTTCTCTGAAGGAAATTGAAATTGTGATCTAGCAGATCCACCAACTTCTAATTAAATTACATTTTCTGCAAAATTTCTTAAAGGCAAAAGGCATGAAGGGCTTTGCCATGGATTCAATATGAACTTTGAAGTCCCTCGCCAACGATCTTTTTGCTTAATATTACGACTTTAATTTATTTTAAATAATTTCTCTGAAGGAAATTGAAATATTGAACTAGCAGATCCACCAACTTATAATTAAATTACATTTTCTGCAAAATTTCTTAAAGGCAAAAGGTATGAAGGGCTTTGCCATGGATTCAATATGAACTTTGAAGTCTCTCGCCAACGATCTTTGATCCTTTTTGCATAATATTACCACTTTAATTTATTTTAAATAATTTCTCTGAAGGAAATTGAAATTGTGATCTAGCAGATCCACCAACTTCTAATTAAATTACATTTTCTGCAAAATTTCTTAAAGGCAAAAGGCATGAAGGGCTTTGCCATGGATTCAATATGAACTTTGAAGTCTCTCGCCAACGATCTTTGATCCTTTTTGCTTAATATTACCACTTTAATTTATTTTAAATAATTTCTCTGAAGGAAATTGAAATTGTGATCTAGCAGATCCACCAACTTCTAATTAAATTACATTTTCTGCAAAATTTCTTAAAGGCAAAAGGCATGAAGGGCTTTGCCATGGATTCAATATGAACTTTGAAGTCTCTCGCCAACGATCTTTGATCCTTTTTGCATAATATTACCACTTTAATTTATTTTAAATAATTTCTCTGAAGGAAATTGAAATTGTGATCTAGCAGATCCACCAACTTCTAATTAAATTACATTTTCTGCAAAATTTCTTAAAGGCAAAAGGCATGAAGGGCTTTGCCATGGATTCAATATGAACTTTGAAGTCTCTCGCCAACGATCTTTGATCCTTTTTGCTTAGTATTACGACTTTAATTTATTTTAAATAATTTCTCTGAAGGAAATTGAAATTGTGATCTAGCAGATCCACCAACTTCTAATTAAATTACATTTTCTGCAAAATTTCTTAAAGGCAAAAGGCATGAAGGGCTTTGCCATGGATTCAATATGAACTTTGAAGTCTCTCGCCAACGATCTTTGATCCTTTTTGCTTAATATTACCACTTTAATTTATTTTAAATAATTTCTCTGAAGGAAATTGAAATTGTGATCTAGCAGATCCACCAACTTCTAATTAAATTACATTTTCTGCAAAATTTCTTAAAGGCAAAAGGCATGAAGGGCTTTGCCATGGATTCAATATGAACTTTGAAGTCTCTCGCCAACGATCTTTGATCCTTTTTGCTTAATATTACCACTTTAATTTATTTTAAATAATTTCTCTGAAGGAAATTGAAATATTGATCTAGCAGATCAACCAACTTCTAATTAAATTACATTTTCTGTAAAATTTCTTAAAGGCAAAAGGCATGAAGGGCTTTGCCATGGATTCAATATGAACTTTGAAGTCTCTCGCCAACGATCTTTGATCCTTTTTGCTTAATATTACCACTTTAATTTATTTTAAATAATTTCTCTGAAGGAAATTGAAATTGTGATCTAGCAGATCCACCAACTTCTAATTAAATTACATTTTCTGCAAAATTTCTTAAAGGCAAAAGGTATGAAGGGCTTTGCCATGGATTCAATATGAACTTTGAAGTCCCTCGCCAACGATCTTTGATCCTTTTTGCATAATATTACCACTTTAATTTATTTTAAATAATTTCTCTGAAGGAAATTGAAATTGTGATCTGGCAGATCCACCAACTTCTAATTAAATTAAATTTTCTGCAAAATTTCTTAAAGGCAAAAGGCATGAAGGGCTTTGCCATGGATTCAATATGAACTTTGAAGTCTCTCGCCAACGACCTTTGATCCTTTTTGCTTAATATTACGACTTTAATTTATTTTAAATAATTTCTCTGAAGGAAATTGAAATTGTGATCTAGCAGATCCACCAACTTCTAATTAAATTACATTTTCTGCAAAATTTCTTAAAGGCAAAAGGCATGAAGGGCTTTGCCATGGATTCAATATGAACTTTGAAGTCTCTCGCCAACGATCTTTGATCCTTTTTGCTTAATATTACCACTTTAATTTATTTTAAATAATTTCTCTGAAGGAAATTGAAATTGTGATCTGGCAGATCCACCAACTTCTAATTAAATTACATTTTCTGTAAAATTTCTTAAAGGCAAAAGGCATGAAGGGCTTTGCCATGGATTCAATATGAACTTTGAAGTCTCTCGCCAACGATCTTTGATCCTTTTTGCTTAATATTACCACTTTAATTTATTTTAAATAATTTCTCTGAAGGAAATTGAAATTATGATCTAGCAGAACCACCAACTTCTAATTAAATTACATTTTCTGCAAAATTTCTTAAAGGCAAAAGGCATGAAGGGCTTTGCCATGGATTCAATATGAACTTTGAAGTCTCTCGCCAACGATCTTTGATCCTTTTTGCTTCATACTACCACTTTAATTTATTTTAAATTATTTCTCTGAAGGAAATTGAAATTGTGATCTAGCAGATCCACCAACTTCTAATTAAATTACATTTTCTGCAAAATTTCTTAAAGGCAAAAGGCATGAAGGGCTTTGCCATGGATTCAATATGAACTTTGAAGTCTCTCGCCAACGATCTTTGATCCTTTTTGCATAATATTACCACTTTAATTTATTTTAAATAATTTCTCTGAAGGAAATTGAAATTGTGATCTAGCAGATCCACCAACTTCTAATTAAATTACATTTTCTGCAAAATTTCTTAAAGGCAAAAGGCATGAAGGGCTTTGCCATGGATTCAATATGAACTTTGAAGTCTCTCGCCAACGATCTTTGATCCTTTTTGCTTCATACTACCACTTTAATTTATTTTAAATTATTTCTCTGAAGGAAATTGAAATTGTGATCTAGCAGATCCACCAATTTCTAATTAAATTACATTTTCTGCAAAATTTCTTAAAGGCAAAAGGCATGAAGGGCTTTGCCATGGATTCAATATGAACTTTGAAGTCTCTCGCCAACGACCTTTGATCCTTTTTGCTTAATATTACCACTTTAATTTATTTTAAATAATTTCTCTGAAGGAAATTGAAATTGTGATCTAGCAGATCCACCAACTTCTAATTAAATTACATTTTCTGCAAAATTTCTTAAACGCAAAAGGCATAAAGGGCTTTGCCATGGATTCAATATGAACTTTGAAGTCTCTCGCCAACGATCTTTGATCCTTTTTGCTTAATATTACCACTTTAATTTATTTTAAATAATTTCTCTGAAGGAAATTGAAATTGTGATCTGGCAGATCCACCAACTTCTAATTAAATTACATTTTCTGTAAAATTTCTTAAAGGCAAAAGGCATGAAGGGCTTTGCCATGGATTCAATATGAACTTTGAAGTCTCTCGCCAACGATCTTTGATCCTTTTTGCTTAATATTACCACTTTAATTTATTTTAAATAATTTCTCTGAAGGAAATTGAAATTGTGATCTGGCAGATCCACCAACTTCTAATTAAATTACATTTTCTGTAAAATTTCTTAAAGGCAAAAGGCATGAAGGGCTTTGCCATGGATTCAATATGAACTTTGAAGTCTCTCGCCAACGATCTTTGATCCTTTTTGCTTAATATTACCACTTTAATTTATTTTAAATAATTTCTCTGAAGGAAATTGAAATTATGATCTAGCAGAACCACCAACTTCTAATTAAATTACATTTTCTGCAAAATTTCTTAAAGGCAAAAGGTATGAAGGGCTTTGCCATGGATTCAATATGAACTTTGAAGTCCCTCGCCAACGATCTTTGATCCTTTTTGCATAATATTACCACTTTAATTTATTTTAAATAATTTCTCTGAAGGAAATTGAAATATTGATCTAGCAGATCCACCAACTTCTAATTAAATTACATTTTCTGTAAAATTTCTTAAAGGCAAAAGGCATGAAGGGCTTTGCCATGGATTCAATATGAACTTTGAAGTCTCTCGCCAACGATCTTTGATCCTTTTTGCTTAATATTACCACTTTAATTTATTTTAAATAATTTCTCTGAAGGAAATTGAAATTATGATCTAGCAGAACCACCAACTTCTAATTAAATTACATTTTCTGCAAAATTTCTTAAAGGCAAAAGGCATGAAGGGCTTTGCCATGGATTCAATATGAACTTTGAAGTCTCTCGCCAACGATCTTTGATCCTTTTTGCTTCATACTACCACTTTAATTTATTTTAAATTATTTCTCTGAAGGAAATTGAAATTGTGATCTAGCAGATCCACCAACTTCTAATTAAATTACATTTTCTGCAAAATTTCTTAAAGGCAAAAGGCATGAAGGGCTTTGCCATGGATTCAATATGAACTTTGAAGTCTCTCGCCAACGATCTTTGATCCTTTTTGCATAATATTACCACTTTAATTTATTTTAAATAATTTCTCTGAAGGAAATTGAAATTGTGATCTAGCAGATCCACCAACTTCTAATTAAATTACATTTTCTGCAAAATTTCTTAAAGGCAAAAGGCATGAAGGGCTTTGCCATGGATTCAATATGAACTTTGAAGTCTCTCGCCAACGATCTTTGATCCTTTTTGCTTCATACTACCACTTTAATTTATTTTAAATTATTTCTCTGAAGGAAATTGAAATTGTGATCTAGCAGATCCACCAACTTCTAATTAAATTACATTTTCTGCAAAATTTCTTAAAGGCAAAAGGCATGAAGGGCTTTGCCATGGATTCAATATGAACTTTGAAGTCTCTCGCCAACGACCTTTGATCCTTTTTGCTTAATATTACCACTTTAATTTATTTTAAATAATTTCTCTGAAGGAAATTGAAATTGTGATCTAGCAGATCCACCAACTTCTAATTAAATTACATTTTCTGCAAAATTTCTTAAACGCAAAAGGCATAAAGGGCTTTGCCATGGATTCAATATGAACTTTGAAGTCTCTCGCCAACGATCTTTGATCCTTTTTGCTTAATATTACCACTTTAATTTATTTTAAATAATTTCTCTGAAGGAAATTGAAATTGTGATCTGGCAGATCCACCAACTTCTAATTAAATTACATTTTCTGTAAAATTTCTTAAAGGCAAAAGGCATGAAGGGCTTTGCCATGGATTCAATATGAACTTTGAAGTCTCTCGCCAACGATCTTTGATCCTTTTTGCTTAATATTACCACTTTAATTTATTTTAAATAATTTCTCTGAAGGAAATTGAAATTGTGATCTGGCAGATCCACCAACTTCTAATTAAATTACATTTTCTGTAAAATTTCTTAAAGGCAAAAGGCATGAAGGGCTTTGCCATGGATTCAATATGAACTTTGAAGTCTCTCGCCAACGATCTTTGATCCTTTTTGCTTAATATTACCACTTTAATTTATTTTAAATAATTTCTCTGAAGGAAATTGAAATTATGATCTAGCAGAACCACCAACTTCTAATTAAATTACATTTTCTGCAAAATTTCTTAAAGGCAAAAGGTATGAAGGGCTTTGCCATGGATTCAATATGAACTTTGAAGTCCCTCGCCAACGATCTTTGATCCTTTTTGCATAATATTACCACTTTAATTTATTTTAAATAATTTCTCTGAAGGAAATTGAAATATTGATCTAGCAGATCCACCAACTTCTAATTAAATTACATTTTCTGTAAAATTTCTTAAAGGCAAAAGGCATGAAGGGCTTTGCCATGGATTCAATATGAACTTTGAAGTCTCTCGCCAACGATCTTTGATCCTTTTTGCTTAATATTACCACTTTAATTTATTTTAAATAATTTCTCTGAAGGAAATTGAAATTGTGATCTAGCAGATCCACCAACTTCTAATTAAATTACATTTTCTGCAAAATTTCTTAAAGGCAAAAGGTATGAAGGGCTTTGCCATGGATTCAATATGAACTTTGAAGTCCCTCGCCAACGATCTTTGATCCTTTTTGCATAATATTACCACTTTAATTTATTTTAAATAATTTCTCTGAAGGAAATTGAAATTGTGATCTGGCAGATCCACCAACTTCTAATTAAATTACATTTTCTGCAAAATTTCTTAAAGGCAAAAGGCATGAAGGGCTTTGCCATGGATTCAATATGAACTTTGAAGTCTCTCGCCAACGATCTTTGATCCTTTTTGCTTAGTATTACCACTTTAATTTATTTTAAATAATTTCTCTGAAGGAAATTGAAATTGTGATCTAGCAGATCCACCAACTTCTAATTAAATTACATTTTCTGCAAAATTTCTTAAAGGCAAAAGGCATGAAGGGCTTTGCCATGGATTCAATATGAACTTTGAAGTCCCTCGCCAACGATCTTTTTGCTTAATATTACGACTTTAATTTATTTTAAATAATTTCTCTGAAGGAAATTGAAATATTGAACTAGCAGATCCACCAACTTATAATTAAATTACATTTTCTGCAAAATTTCTTAAAGGCAAAAGGTATGAAGGGCTTTGCCATGGATTCAATATGAACTTTGAAGTCTCTCGCCAACGATCTTTGATCCTTTTTGCATAATATTACCACTTTAATTTATTTTAAATAATTTCTCTGAAGGAAATTGAAATTGTGATCTAGCAGATCCACCAACTTCTAATTAAATTACATTTTCTGCAAAATTTCTTAAAGGCAAAAGGCATGAAGGGCTTTGCCATGGATTCAATATGAACTTTGAAGTCTCTCGCCAACGATCTTTGATCCTTTTTGCTTAATATTACCACTTTAATTTATTTTAAATAATTTCTCTGAAGGAAATTGAAATTGTGATCTAGCAGATCCACCAACTTCTAATTAAATTACATTTTCTGCAAAATTTCTTAAAGGCAAAAGGCATGAAGGGCTTTGCCATGGATTCAATATGAACTTTGAAGTCTCTCGCCAACGATCTTTGATCCTTTTTGCATAATATTACCACTTTAATTTATTTTAAATAATTTCTCTGAAGGAAATTGAAATTGTGATCTAGCAGATCCACCAACTTCTAATTAAATTACATTTTCTGCAAAATTTCTTAAAGGCAAAAGGCATGAAGGGCTTTGCCATGGATTCAATATGAACTTTGAAGTCTCTCGCCAACGATCTTTGATCCTTTTTGCATAATATTACCACTTTAATTTATTTTAAATAATTTCTCTGAAGGAAATTGAAATTGTGATCTAGCAGATCCACCAACTTCTAATTAAATTACATTTTCTGCAAAATTTCTTAAAGGCAAAAGGCATGAAGGGCTTTGCCATGGATTCAATATGAACTTTGAAGTCTCTCGCCAACGATCTTTGATCCTTTTTGCTTAGTATTACGACTTTAATTTATTTTAAATAATTTCTCTGAAGGAAATTGAAATTGTGATCTAGCAGATCCACCAACTTCTAATTAAATTACATTTTCTGCAAAATTTCTTAAAGGCAAAAGGCATGAAGGGCTTTGCCATGGATTCAATATGAACTTTGAAGTCTCTCGCCAACGATCTTTGATCCTTTTTGCATAATATTACCACTTTAATTTATTTTAAATAATTTCTCTGAAGGAAATTGAAATTGTGATCTAGCAGATCCACCAACTTCTAATTAAATTACATTTTCTGCAAAATTTCTTAAAGGCAAAAGGCATGAAGGGCTTTGCCATGGATTCAATATGAACTTTGAAGTCTCTCACCAACGATCTTTGATCCTTTTTGCTTAGTATTACGACTTTAATTTATTTTAAATAATTTCTCTGAAGGAAATTGAAATTGTGATCTGGCAGATCCACCAACTTCTAATTAAATTACATTTTCTGCAAAATTTCTTAAAGGCAAAAGGCATGAAGGGCTTTGCCATGGATTCAATATGAACTTTGAAGTCTCTCGCCAACGATCTTTGATCCTTTTTGCTTAGTATTACCACTTTAATTTATTTTAAATAATTTCTCTGAAGGAAATTGAAATTGTGATCTAGCAGATCCACCAACTTCTAATTAAATTAAATTTTCTGCAAAATTTCTTAAAGGCAAAAGGCATGAAGGGCTTTGCCATGGATTCAATATGAACTTTGAAGTCCCTCGCCAACGATCTTTTTGCTTAATATTACGACTTTAATTTGTTTTAAATAATTTCTCTGAAGGAAATTGAAATATTGAACTAGCAGATCCACCAACTTATAATTAAATTACATTTTCTGCAAAATTTCTTAAAGGCAAAAGGTATGAAGGGCTTTGCCATGGATTCAATATGAACTTTGAAGTCTCTCGCCAACGATCTTTGATCCTTTTTGCATAATATTACCACTTTAATTTATTTTAAATAATTTCTCTGAAGGAAATTGAAATTGTGATCTAGCAGATCCACCAACTTCTAATTAAATTACATTTTCTGCAAAATTTCTTAAAGGCAAAAGGCATGAAGGGCTTTGCCATGGATTCAATATGAACTTTGAAGTCTCTCGCCAACGATCTTTGATCCTTTTTGCTTAATATTACCACTTTAATTTATTTTAAATAATTTCTCTGAAGGAAATTGAAATTGTGATCTAGCAGATCCACCAACTTCTAATTAAATTACATTTTCTGCAAAATTTCTTAAAGGCAAAAGGCATGAAGGGCTTTGCCATGGATTCAATATGAACTTTGAAGTCTCTCGCCAACGATCTTTGATCCTTTTTGCATAATATTACCACTTTAATTTATTTTAAATAATTTCTCTGAAGGAAATTGAAATTGTGATCTAGCAGATCCACCAACTTCTAATTAAATTACATTTTCTGCAAAATTTCTTAAAGGCAAAAGGCATGAAGGGCTTTGCCATGGATTCAATATGAACTTTGAAGTCTCTCGCCAACGATCTTTGATCCTTTTTGCTTAGTATTACGACTTTAATTTATTTTAAATAATTTCTCTGAAGGAAATTGAAATTGTGATCTAGCAGATCCACCAACTTCTAATTAAATTACATTTTCTGCAAAATTTCTTAAAGGCAAAAGGCATGAAGGGCTTTGCCATGGATTCAATATGAACTTTGAAGTCTCTCGCTAACGATCTTTGATCCTTTTTGCTTAATATTACTACTTTAATTTATTTTAAATAATTTCTCTGAAGGAAATTGAAATTGTGATCTAGCAGATCCACCAACTTCTAATTAAATTACATTTTCTGCAAAATTTCTTAAAGGCAAAAGGCATGAAGGGCTTTGCCATGGATTCAATATGAACATTGAAGTCTCTCGCCAACGATCTTTGATCCTTTTTGCTTAATTTTACCACTTTAATTTATTTTAAATAATTTCTCTGAAGGAAATTGAAATTATGATCTAGCAGAACCACCAACTTCTAATTAAATTACATTTTCTGCAAAATTTCTTAAAGGCAAAAGGCATGAAGGGCTTTGCCATGGATTCAATATGAACTTTGAAGTCTCTCGCCAACGATCTTTGATCCTTTTTGCTTCATACTACCACTTTAATTTATTTTAAATTATTTCTCTGAAGGAAATTGAAATTATGATCTAGCAGAACCACCAACTTCTAATTAAATTACATTTTCTGCAAAATTTCTTAAAGGCAAAAGGCATGAAGGGCTTTGCCATAGATTCAATATGAACTTTGAAGTCTCTCGCCAACGATCTTTGATCCTTTTTGCTTCATACTACCACTTTAATTTATTTTAAATTATTTCTCTGAAGGAAATTGAAATTGTGATCTAGCAGATCCATCTTCTAATTAAATTACATTTTCTGCAAAATTTCTTAAAGGCAAAAGGCATGAAGGGCTTTGCCATGGATTCAATATGAACATTGAAGTCTCTCGCCAACGATCTTTGATCCTTTTTGCTTAATATTACTACTTTAATTTATTTTAAATAATTTCTCTGAAGGAAATTGAAATTGTGATCTAGCAGATCCACCAACTTCTAATTAAATTACATTTTCTGCAAAATTTCTTAAAGGCAAAAGGTATGAAGGGCTTTGCCATGGATTCAATATGAACTTTGAAGTCCCTCGCCAACGATCTTTGATCCTTTTTGCTTAATATTACCACTTTAATTTATTTTAAATAATTTCTCTGAAGGAAATTGGAATAGTGATCTGGCAGATCCACCAACTTCTAATTAAATTAAATTTTCTGCAAAATTTCTTAAAGGCAAAAGGCATGAAGGGCTTTGCCATGGATTCAATATGAACTTTGAAGTCTCTCGCCAACGATCTTTGATCCTTTTTGCTTCATACTACCACTTTAATTTATTTTAAATTATTTCTCTGAAGGAAATTGAAATTGTGATCTAGCAGATCCACCAACTTCTAATTAAATTACATTTTCTGCAAAATTTCTTAAACGTAAAAGGCATGAAGGGCTTTGCCATGGATTCAATATGAACTTTGAAGTCTCTCGCCAACGATCTTTGATCCTTTTTGCTTAATATTACCACTTTAATTTATTTTAAATAATTTCTCTGAAGGAAATTGAAATTGTGATCTAGCAGATCCAACAACTTCTAATTAAATAACATTTTCTGCAAAATTTCTTAAAGGCAAAAGGTATGAAGGGCTTTGCCATGGATTCAATATGAACTTTGAAGTCCCTCGCCAACAATCTTTGATCCTTTTTGCATAATATTACCACTTTAATTTATTTTAAATAATTTCTCTGAAGGAAATTGAAATATTGATCTAGCAGATCCACCAACTTCTAATTAAATTACATTTTCTGCAAAATTTCTTAAAGGCAAAAGGTATGAAGGGCTTTGCCATGGATTCAATATGAACTTTGAAGTCTCTCGCCAACGATCTTTGATCCTTTTTGCTTAATATTACCACTTTAATTTATTTTAAATAATTTCTCTGAAGGAAATTGAAATATTGATCTAGCAGATCCACCAACTTCTAATTAAATTACATTTTCTGTAAAATTTCTTAAAGGCAAAAGGCATGAAGGGCTTTGCCATGGATTCAATATGAACTTTGAAGTCTCTCGCCAACGATCTTTGATCCTTTTTGCTTAATATTACCACTTTAATTTATTTTAAATAATTTCTCTGAAGGAAATTGAAATTGTGATCTAGCAGATCCACCAACTTCTAATTAAATTACATTTTCTGCAAAATTTCTTAAAGGCAAAAGGCATGAAGGGCTTTGCCATGGATTCAATATGAACTTTGAAGTCTCTCGCCAACGATCTTTGATCCTTTTTGCTTAATATTACCACTTTAATTTATTTTAAATAATTTCTCTGAAGGAAATTGAAATATTGATCTAGCAGATCAACCAACTTCTAATTAAATTACATTTTCTGCAAAATTTCTTAAAGGCAAAAGGCATGAAGGGCTTTGCCATGGATTCAATATGAACTTTGAAGTCTCTCGCCAACGACCTTTGATCCTTTTTGCTTAATATTACGACTTTAATTTATTTTAAATAATTTCTCTGAAGGAAATTGAAATTGTGATCTAGCAGATCCACCAACTTCTAATTAAATTACATTTTCTGCAAAATTTCTTAAACGCAAAAGGCATGAAGGGCTTTGCCATGGATTCAATATGAACTTTGAAGTCTCTCGCCAACGATCTTTGATCCTTTTTTCTTAATATTACCACTTTAATTTATTTTAAATAATTTCTCTGAAGGAAATTGAAATATTGATCTAGCAGATCAACCAACTTCTAATTAAATTACATTTTCTGTAAAATTTCTTAAAGGCAAAAGGCATGAAGGGCTTTGCCATGGATTCAATATGAACTTTGAAGTCTCTCGCCAACGATCTTTGATCCTTTTTGCTTAATATTACCACTTTAATTTATTTTAAATAATTTCTCTGAAGGAAATTGAAATTGTGATCTAGCAGATCCACCAACTTCTAATTAAATTACATTTTCTGCAAAATTTCTTAAAGGCAAAAGGTATGAAGGGCTTTGCCATGGATTCAATATGAACTTTGAAGTCCCTCGCCAACGATCTTTGATCCTTTTTGCATAATATTACCACTTTAATTTATTTTAAATAATTTCTCTGAAGGAAATTGAAATTGTGATCTGGCAGATCCACCAACTTCTAATTAAATTAAATTTTCTGCAAAATTTCTTAAAGGCAAAAGGCATGAAGGGCTTTGCCATGGATTCAATATGAACTTTGAAGTCTCTCGCCAACGATCTTTGATCCTTTTTGCTTAATATTACCACTTTAATTTATTTTAAATAATTTCTCTGAAGGAAATTGAAATATTGATCTAGCAGATCAACCAACTTCTAATTAAATTACATTTTCTGTAAAATTTCTTAAAGGCAAAAGGCATGAAGGGCTTTGCCATGGATTCAATATGAACTTTGAAGTCTCTCGCCAACGATCTTTGATCCTTTTTGCTTAATATTACCACTTTAATTTATTTTAAATAATTTCTCTGAAGGAAATTGAAATTGTGATCTAGCAGATCCACCAACTTCTAATTAAATTACATTTTCTGCAAAATTTCTTAAAGGCAAAAGGTATGAAGGGCTTTGCCATGGATTCAATATGAACTTTGAAGTCCCTCGCCGACGATCTTTGATCCTTTTTGCATAATATTACCACTTTAATTTATTTTAAATAATTTCTCTGAAGGAAATTGAAATTGTGATCTGGCAGATCCACCAACTTCTAATTAAATTAAATTTTCTGCAAAATTTCTTAAAGGCAAAAGGCATGAAGGGCTTTGCCATGGATTCAATATGAACTTTGAAGTCTCTCGCCAACGACCTTTGATCCTTTTTGCTTAATATTACGACTTTAATTTATTTTAAATAATTTCTCTGAAGGAAATTGAAATTGTGATCTAGCAGATCCACCAACTTCTAATTAAATTACATTTTCTGCAAAATTTCTTAAAGGCAAAAGGCATGAAGGGCTTTGCCATGGATTCAATATGAACTTTGAAGTCTCTCGCCAACGATCTTTGATCCTTTTTGCTTAATATTACCACTTTAATTTATTTTAAATAATTTCTCTGAAGGAAATTGAAATTGTGATCTGGCAGATCCACCAACTTCTAATTAAATTACATTTTCTGTAAAATTTCTTAAAGGCAAAAGGCATGAAAGGCTTTGCCATGGATTCAATATGAACTTTGAAGTCTCTCGCCAACGATCTTTGATCCTTTTTGCTTAATATTACCACTTTAATTTATTTTAAATAATTTCTCTGAAGGAAATTGAAATTGTGATCTAGCAGATCCACCAACTTCTAATTAAATTACATTTTCTGCAAAATTTCTTAAAGGCAAAAGGTATGAAGGGCTTTGCCATGGATTCAATATGAACTTTGAAGTCCCTCGCCAACGATCTTTGATCCTTTTTGCATAATATTACCACTTTAATTTATTTTAAATAATTTCTCTGAAGGAAATTGAAATATTGATCTAGCAGATCCACCAACTTCTAATTAAATTACATTTTCTGCAAAATTTCTTAAAGGCAAAAGGCATGAAGGGCTTTGCCATGGATTCAATATGAACTTTGAAGTCTCTCGCCAACGATCTTTGATCCTTTTTGCTTAATATTACCACTTTAATTTATTTTAAATAATTTCTCTGAAGGAAATTGAAATATTGATCTAGCAGATCAACCAACTTCTAATTAAATTACATTTTCTGTAAAATTTCTTAAAGGCAAAAGGCATGAAGGGCTTTGCCATGGATTCAATATGAACTTTGAAGTCTCTCGCCAACGATCTTTGATCCTTTTTGCTTAATATTACCACTTTAATTTATTTTAAATAATTTCTCTGAAGGAAATTGAAATTGTGATCTAGCAGATCCACCAACTTCTAATTAAATTACATTTTCTGCAAAATTTCTTAAAGGCAAAAGGTATGAAGGGCTTTGCCATGGATTCAATATGAACTTTGAAGTCTCTCGCCAACGATCTTTGAGCTTAATATTACCACTTTAATTTATTTTAAATAATTTCTCTGAAGGAAATTGAAATTGTGATCTGGCAGATCCACCAACTTTTAATTAAATTAAATTTTCTGCAAAATTTCTTAAAGGCAAAAGGCATGAAGGGCTTTGCCATGAATTCAATATGAACTTTGAAGTCTCTCGCCAACGATCTTTGATCCTTTTTGCTTAATATTACCACTTTAATTTATTTTAAATTATTTCTCTGAAGGAAATTGAAATTGTGATCTAGCAGATCCACCAACTTCTAATTAAATTACATTTTCTGCAAAATTTCTTAAAGGCAAAAGGCATGAAGGGCTTAACCATAGATTCAATATGAACTTTGAAGTCTCTCGCCAACGATCTTTGATCCTTTTTGCATAATTATTACCACTTTAATTTATTTTAAATAATTTCTCTGAAGGAAATTGAAATTGTGATCTAGCAGATCCACCAACTTCTAATTAAATTACATTTTCTGCAAAATTTCTTAAAGGCAAAAGGCATGAAGGGCTTTGCCATGGATTCAATATGAACTTTGAAGTCTCTCGCCAACGACCTTTGATCCTTTTTGCTTAATATTACCACTTTAATTTATTTTAAATAATTTCTCTGAAGGAACTTGAAATATTGAACTAGCAGATCCACCAACTTCTAATTAAATTACATTTTCTGCAAAATTTCTTAAAGGCAAAAGGTATGAAGGGCTTTGCCATGGATTCAATATGAACTTTGAAGTCCCTCGCCAACGATCTTTGATCCTTTTTGCATAATATTACCACTTTAATTTATTTTAAATAATTTCTCTGAAGGAAATTGAAATTGTGATCTGGCAGATCCACCAACTTCTAATTAAATTAAATTTTCTGCAAAATTTCTTAAAGGCAAAAGGCATGAAGGGCTTTGCCATGGATTCAATATGAACTTTGAAGTCTCTCGCCAACGATCTTTGATCCTTTTTGCTTAATATTACCACTTTAATTTATTTTAAATAATTTCTCTGAAGGAAATTGAAATATTGATCTAGCAGATCAACCAACTTCTAATTAAATTACATTTTCTGTAAAATTTCTTAAAGGCAAAAGGCATGAAGGGCTTTGCCATGGATTCAATATGAACTTTGAAGTCTCTCGCCAACGATCTTTGATCCTTTTTGCTTAATATTACCACTTTAATTTATTTTAAATAATTTCTCTGAAGGAAATTGAAATTGTGATCTAGCAGATCCACCAACTTCTAATTAAATTACATTTTCTGCAAAATTTCTTAAAGGCAAAAGGTATGAAGGGCTTTGCCATGGATTCAATATGAACTTTGAAGTCCCTCGCCAACGATCTTTGATCCTTTTTGCATAATATTACCACTTTAATTTATTTTAAATAATTTCTCTGAAGGAAATTGAAATTGTGATCTGGCAGATCCACCAACTTCTAATTAAATTAAATTTTCTGCAAAATTTCTTAAAGGCAAAAGGCATGAAGGGCTTTGCCATGGATTCAATATGAACTTTGAAGTCTCTCGCCAACGACCTTTGATCCTTTTTGCTTAATATTACGACTTTAATTTATTTTAAATAATTTCTCTGAAGGAAATTGAAATTGTGATCTAGCAGATCCACCAACTTCTAATTAAATTACATTTTCTGCAAAATTTCTTAAAGGCAAAAGGCATGAAGGGCTTTGCCATGGATTCAATATGAACTTTGAAGTCTCTCGCCAACGATCTTTGATCCTTTTTGCTTAATATTACCACTTTAATTTATTTTAAATAATTTCTCTGAAGGAAATTGAAATTGTGATCTGGCAGATCCACCAACTTCTAATTAAATTACATTTTCTGTAAAATTTCTTAAAGGCAAAAGGCATGAAAGGCTTTGCCATGGATTCAATATGAACTTTGAAGTCTCTCGCCAACGATCTTTGATCCTTTTTGCTTAATATTACCACTTTAATTTATTTTAAATAATTTCTCTGAAGGAAATTGAAATTGTGATCTAGCAGATCCACCAACTTCTAATTAAATTACATTTTCTGCAAAATTTCTTAAAGGCAAAAGGTATGAAGGGCTTTGCCATGGATTCAATATGAACTTTGAAGTCCCTCGCCAACGATCTTTGATCCTTTTTGCATAATATTACCACTTTAATTTATTTTAAATAATTTCTCTGAAGGAAATTGAAATATTGATCTAGCAGATCCACCAACTTCTAATTAAATTACATTTTCTGCAAAATTTCTTAAAGGCAAAAGGCATGAAGGGCTTTGCCATGGATTCAATATGAACTTTGAAGTCTCTCGCCAACGATCTTTGATCCTTTTTGCTTAATATTACCACTTTAATTTATTTTAAATAATTTCTCTGAAGGAAATTGAAATATTGATCTAGCAGATCAACCAACTTCTAATTAAATTACATTTTCTGTAAAATTTCTTAAAGGCAAAAGGCATGAAGGGCTTTGCCATGGATTCAATATGAACTTTGAAGTCTCTCGCCAACGATCTTTGATCCTTTTTGCTTAATATTACCACTTTAATTTATTTTAAATAATTTCTCTGAAGGAAATTGAAATTGTGATCTAGCAGATCCACCAACTTCTAATTAAATTACATTTTCTGCAAAATTTCTTAAAGGCAAAAGGTATGAAGGGCTTTGCCATGGATTCAATATGAACTTTGAAGTCTCTCGCCAACGATCTTTGATCCTTTTTGCTTAATATTACCACTTTAATTTATTTTAAATAATTTCTCTGAAGGAAATTGAAATTGTGATCTGGCAGATCCACCAACTTTTAATTAAATTAAATTTTCTGCAAAATTTCTTAAAGGCAAAAGGCATGAAGGGCTTTGCCATGAATTCAATATGAACTTTGAAGTCTCTCGCCAACGATCTTTGATCCTTTTTGCTTAATATTACCACTTTAATTTATTTTAAATTATTTCTCTGAAGGAAATTGAAATTGTGATCTAGCAGATCCACCAACTTCTAATTAAATTACATTTTCTGCAAAATTTCTTAAAGGCAAAAGGCATGAAGGGCTTAACCATAGATTCAATATGAACTTTGAAGTCTCTCGCCAACGATCTTTGATCCTTTTTGCATAATTATTACCACTTTAATTTATTTTAAATAATTTCTCTGAAGGAAATTGAAATTGTGATCTAGCAGATCCACCAACTTCTAATTAAATTACATTTTCTGCAAAATTTCTTAAAGGCAAAAGGCATGAAGGGCTTTGCCATGGATTCAATATGAACTTTGAAGTCTCTCGCCAACGATCTTTGATCCTTTTTGCTTAATATTACCACTTTAATTTATTTTAAATAATTTCTCTGAAGGAACTTGAAATATTGAACTAGCAGATCCACCAACTTCTAATTAAATTACATTTTCTGCAAAATTTCTTAAAGGCAAAAGGCATGAAGGGCTTTGCCATGGATTCAATAAGAACCTTGAAGTCTCTCGCCAACGATCTTTGATCCTTTTTTACTAATATTACCACTTTAATTTATTTTAAATAATTTCTCTGAAGGAAATTAAAATATTGATCTAGCAGATCCACCAACTTCTAATTAAATTACATTTTCTGCAAAATTTCTTAAAGGCAAAAGGCATGAAAGGCTTTACCATGGATTCAATATGAACTTTGAAGTCTCTCGCCAACGATCTTTGATCCTTTTTGCTTAATATTACCACTTTAATTTATTTTAAATAATTTCTCTGAAGGAAATTGAAATTGTGATCTAGCAGATCCACCAACTTCTAATTAAATTACATTTTCTGCAAAATTTCTTAAAGGCAAAAGGCATGAAGGGCTTTGCCATGGATTCAATATGAACTTTGAAGTCTCTCGCCAACGATCTTTGATCCTTTTTGCTTAATATTACCACTTTAATTTATTTTAAATAATTTCTCTGAAGGAAATTGAAATTGTGATCTAGCAGATCCACCAACTTCTAATTAAATTACATTTTCTGCAAAATTTCTTAAAGGCAAAAGGCATGAAGGGTTTGCCATGGATTCAATAAGAACCTTGAAGTCTCTCGCCAACGATCTTTGATCCTTTTTGCCTAATATTACCACTTTAATTTATTTTAAATAATTTCTCTGAAGGAAATTAAAATATTGATCTAGCAGATCCACCAACTTCTAATTAAATTACATTTTCTGCAAAATTTCTTAAAGGCAAAAGGCATGAAGGGCTTTGCCATGGATTCAATATGAACTTTGAAGTCTCTCGCCAACGATCTTTGATCCTTTTTGCTTAATATTACTACTTTAATTTATTTTAAATAATTTCTCTGAAGGAAATTGAAATTGTGATCTAGCAGATCCACCAACTTCTAATTAAATTACATTTTCTGCAAAATTTCTTAAAGGCAAAAGGCATGAAGGGCTTTGCCATGGATTCAATATGAACTTTGAAGTCTCTCGCCAACGATCTTTGATCCTTTTTGCTTAATATTACCACTTTAATTTATTTTAAATAATTTCTCTGAAGGAAATTGAAATTGTGATCTAGCAGATCCAACAACTTCTAATTAAATTACATTTTCTGCAAAATTTCTTAAAGGCAAAAGGCATGAAGGGCTTTACCATGGATTCAATATGAACTTTGAAGTCTCTCGCCAACGATCTTTGATCCTTTTTGCTTAATATTACTACTTTAATTTATTTTAAATAATTTCTCTGAAGGAAATTGAAATTGTGATCTAGCAGATCCAACAACTTCTAATTAAATTACATTTTCTGCAAAATTTCTTAAAGGCAAAAGGCATGAAGGGCTTTACCATGGATTCAATATGAACTTTGAAGTCTCTCGCCAACGATCTTTGATCCTTTTTGCTTAATATTACTACGTTAATTTATTTTAAATAATTTCTCTGAAGGAAATTGAAATTGTGATCTAGCAGATCCACCAACTTCTAATTAAATTACATTTTCTGCAAAATTTCTTAAAGGCAAAAGGCATGAAGGGCTTTGCCATGGATTCAATATGAACTTTGAAGTCTCTCGCCAACGATCTTTGATCCTTTTTGCTTAATATTACTACTTTAATTTATTTTAAATAATTTCTCTGAAGGAAATTGAAATTGTGATCTAGCAGATCCACCAACTTCTAATTAAATTACATTTTCTGCAAAATTTCTTAAAGGCAAAAGGCATGAAGGGCTTTGCCATGGATTCAATATGAACTTTGAAGTCTCTCGCCAACGATCTTTGATCCTTTTTGCTTAATATTACCACTTTAATTTATTTTAAATAATTTCTCTGAGGGAAATTGAAATTGTGATCTAGCAGATCCAACAACTTCTAATTAAATTACATTTTCTGCAAAATTTCTTAAAGGCAAAAGGCATGAAGGGCTTTGCCATGGATTCAATATGAACTTTGAAGTCTCTCGCCAACGATCTTTGATCCTTTTTGCTTAATATTACTACTTTAATTTATTTTAAATAATTTCCCTGAAGGAAATTGAAATTGTGATCTAGCAGATCCACCAACTTCTAATTAAATTACATTTTCTGCAAAATTTCTTAAAGGCAAAAGGCATGAAGGGCTTTGCCATGGATTCAATATGAACTTTGAAGTCTCTCGCCAACGATCTTTGATCCTTTTTGCTTAATATTCCACCAACCACATTTTCTGCAAAATTTCTTTGAAGGGCTTTTGGATTCAATATGAACTTTAATTCGCCAACGATCTTTGATCTGAAGGAAATTGAAATTGTGATCTAGCAGATCCACCAACTTCTAATTAAATTACATTTTCTGCAAAATTTCTTAAAGGCAAAAGGCATGAAGCGCTTTGCCATGGATTCAATATGAACTTTGAAGTCTCTCGCCAACGATCTTTGATCCTTTTTGCTTAATATTACTACTTTAATTTATTTTAAATAATTTCCCTGAAGGAAATTGAAATATTGATCTAGCAGATCCACCAACTTCTAATTAAATTACATTTTCTGCAAAATTTCTTAAAGGCAAAAGGCATGAAGGGCTTTGCCATGGATTCAATATGAACTTTGAAGTCTCTCGCCAACGATCTTTGATCCTTTTTGCTTAATATTACCACTTTAATTTATTTTAAATAATTTCTCTGAAGGAAATTGAAATTGTGATCTAGCAGATCCACCAACTTCTAATTAAATTACATTTTCTGCAAAATTTCTTAAAGGCAAAAGTCATGAAGGGTTTGCCATGGATTCAATATGAACCTTGAAGTCTCTCGCCAACGATCTTTGATCCTTTTTGCCTAATATTACCACTTTAATTTATTTTAAATAATTTCTCTGAAGGAAATTAAAATATTGATCTAGCAGATCCACCAACTTCTAATTAAATTACATTTTCTGCAAAATTTCTTAAAGGCAAAAGGCATGAAGGGCTTTGCCATGGATTCAATATGAACTTTGAAGTCTCTCGCTAACGATCTTTGATCCTTTTTGCTTAATATTACTACTTTAATTTATTTTAAATAATTTCTCTGAAGGAAATTGAAATTGTGATCTAGCAGATCCACCAACTTCTAATTAAATTACATTTTCTGCAAAATTTCTTAAAGGCAAAAGGCATGAAGGGCTTTGCCATGGATTCAATATGAACTTTGAAGTCTCTCGCCAACGATCTTTGATCCTTTTTGCTTAATATTACCACTTTAATTTATTTTAAATAATTTCTCTGAAGGAAATTGAAATTGTGATCTAGCAGATCCAACAACTTCTAATTAAATTACATTTTCTGCAAAATTTCTTAAAGGCAAAAGGCATGAAGGGCTTTACCATGGATTCAATATGAACTTTGAAGTCTCTCGCCAACGATCTTTGATCCTTTTTGCTTAATATTACTACTTTAATTTATTTTAAATAATTTCTCTGAAGGAAATTGAAATTGTGATCTAGCAGATCCACCAACTTCTAATTAAATTACATTTTCTGCAAAATTTCTTAAAGGCAAAAGGCATGAAGGGCTTTGCCATGGATTCAATATGAACTTTGAAGTCTCTCGCCAACGATCTTTGATCCTTTTTGCTTAATATTACCACTTTAATTTATTTTAAATAATTTCTCTGAAGGAAATTGAAATTGTGATCTAGCAGATCCAACAACTTCTAATTAAATTACATTTTCTGCAAAATTTCTTAAAGGCAAAAGGCATGAAGGGCTTTGCCATGGATTCAATATGAACTTTGAAGTCTCTCGCCAACGATCTTTGATCCTTTTTGCTTAATATTACTACTTTAATTTATTTTAAATAATTTCCCTGAAGGAAATTGAAATTGTGATCTAGCAGATCCACCAACTTCTAATTAAATTACATTTTCTGCAAAATTTCTTAAAGGCAAAAGGCATGAAGGGCTTTGCCATGGATTCAATATGAACTTTGAAGTCTCTCGCCAACGATCTTTGATCCTTTTTGCTTAATATTACTACTTTAATTTATTTTAAATAATTTCTCTGAAGGAAATTGAAATTGTGATCTAGCAGATCCGCCAACTTCTAATTAAATTACATTTTCTGCAAAATTTCTTAAAGGCAAAAGGCATGAAGGGCTTTGCCATGGATTCAATATGAACTTTGAAGTCTCTCGCCAACGATCTTTGATCCTTTTTGCTTAATATTACTACTTTAATTTATTTTAAATAATTTCTCTGAAGGAAATTGAAATTGTGATCTAGCAGATCCACCAACTTCTAATTAAATTACATTTTCTGCAAAATTTCTTAAAGGCAAAAGGCATGAAGGGCTTTGCCATGGATTCAATATGAACTTTGAAGTCTCTCGCCAACGATCTTTGATCCTTTTTGCTTAATATTACCACTTTAATTTATTTTAAATAATTTCTCTGAAGGAAATTGAAATTGTGATCTAGCAGATCCAACAACTTCTAATTAAATTACATTTTCTGCAAAATTTCTTAAAGGCAAAAGGCATGAAGGGCTTTACCATGGATTCAATATGAACTTTGAAGTCTCTCGCCAACGATCTTTGATCCTTTTTGCTTAATATTACTACTTTAATTTATTTTAAATAATTTCTCTGAAGGAAATTGAAATTGTGATCTAGCAGATCCACCAACTTCTAATTAAATTACATTTTCTGCAAAATTTCTTAAAGGCAAAAGGCATGAAGGGCTTTACCATGGATTCAATATGAACTTTGAAGTCTCTCGCCAACGATCTTTGATCCTTTTTGCATAATTATTACCACTTTAATTTATTTTAAATAATTTCTCTGAAGGAAATTGAAATTGTGATCTAGCAGATCCAACAACTTCTAATTAAATTACATTTTCTGCAAAATTTCTTAAAGGCAAAAGGCATGAAGGGCTTTGCCATGGATTCAATATGAACTTTGAAGTCTCTCGCCAACGATCTTTGATCCTTTTTGCTTAGTATTACGACTTTAATTTATTTTAAATAATTTCTCTGAAGGAAATTGAAATTGTGATCTAGCAGATCCACCAACTTCTAATTAAATTACATTTTCTGCAAAATTTCTTAAAGGCAAAAGGCATGAAGGGCTTTGCCATGGATTCAATATGAACTTTGAAGTCTCTCGCCAACGATCTTTGATCCTTTTTGCTTAATATTACCACTTTAATTTATTTTAAATAATTTCTCTGAAGGAAATTGAAATTGTGATCTAGCAGATCCACCAACTTCTAATTAAATTACATTTTCTGCAAAATTTCTTAAAGGCAAAAGGCATGAAGGGCTTTGCCATGGATTCAATATGAACTTTGAAGTCTCTCGCCAACGATCTTTGATCCTTTTTGCATAATATTACCACTTTAATTTATTTTAAATAATTTCTCTGAAGGAAATTGAAATTGTGGACTAGCAGATCCACCAACTTCTAATTAAATTACATTTTCTGCAAAATTTCTTAAAGGCAAAAGGCATGAAGGGCTTTGCCATGGATTCAATATGAACTTTGAAGTCCCTCGCCAACGATCTTTGATCCTTTTTGCTTAATATTACCACTTTAATTTATTTTAAATAATTTCTCTGAAGGAAATTGAAATTGTGATCTAGCAGATCCACCAACTTCTAATTAAATTACATTTTCTGCAAAATTTCTTAAAGGCAAAAGGCATGAAGGGCTTTGCCATGGATTCAATATGAACTTTGAAGTCCCTCGCCAACGATCTTTGATCCTTTTTGCTTAATATTACCACTTTAATTTATTTTAAATAATTTCTCTGAAGGAAATTGAAATATTGATCTAGCAGATCAACCAACTTCTAATTAAATTACATTTTCTGCAAAATTTCTTAAAGGCAAAAGGCATGAAGGGCTTTGCCATGGATTCAATATGAACTTTGAAGTCTCTCGCCAACGATCTTTGATCCTTTTTGCTTAATATTACTACTTTAATTTATTTTAAATAATTTCTCTGAAGGAAATTGAAATTGTGATCTAGCAGATCCGCCAACTTCTAATTAAATTACATTTTCTGCAAAATTTCTTAAAGGCAAAAGGCATGAAGGGCTTTGCCATGGATTCAATATGAACTTTGAAGTCTCTCGCCAACGATCTTTGATCCTTTTTGCTTAATATTACTACTTTAATTTATTTTAAATAATTTCCCTGAAGGAAATTGAAATTGTGATCTAGCAGATCCACCAACTTCTAATTAAATTACATTTTCTGCAAAATTTCTTAAAGGCAAAAGGCATGAAGGGCTTTGCCATGGATTCAATATGAACTTTGAAGTCTCTCGCCAACGATCTTTGATCCTTTTTGCTTAATATTACTACTTTAATTTATTTTAAATAATTTCTCTGAAGGAAATTGAAATTGTGATCTAGCAGATCAACCAACTTCTAATTAAATTACATTTTCTGCAAAATTTCTTAAAGGCAAAAGGCATGAAGGGCTTTGCCATGGATTCAATATGAACTTTGAAGTCTCTCGCCAACGATCTTTGATCCTTTTTGCTTAATATTACTACTTTAATTTATTTTAAATAATTTCTCTGAAGGAAATTGAAATTGTGATCTAGCAGATCCACCAACTTCTAATTAAATTACATTTTCTGCAAAATTTCTTAAAGGCAAAAGGCATGAAGGGCTTTGCCATGGATTCAATATGAACTTTGAAGTCCCTCGCCAACGATCTTTGATCCTTTTTGCTTAATATTACGACTTTAATTTATTTTAAACAATTTCTCTGAAGGAAATTAAAATATTGAACTAGCAGATCCACCAACTTATAATTAAATTACATTTTCTGCAAAATTTCTTAAAGGCAAAAGGCATGAAGGGCTTTACCATGGATTCAATATGAACTTTGAAGTCTCTCGCCAACGATCTTTGATCCTTTTTGCTTAATATTACTACTTTAATTTATTTTAAATAATTTCTCTGAAGGAAATTGAAATTGTGATCTAGCAGATCCACCAACTTCTAATTAAATTACATTTTCTGCAAAATTTCTTAAAGGCAAAAGGCATGAAGGGCTTTACCATGGATTCAATATGAACTTTGAAGTCTCTCGCCAACGATCTTTGATCCTTTTTGCATAATTATTACCACTTTAATTTATTTTAAATAATTTCTCTGAAGGAAATTGAAATTGTGATCTAGCAGATCCAACAACTTCTAATTAAATTACATTTTCTGCAAAATTTCTTAAAGGCAAAAGGCATGAAGGGCTTTGCCATGGATTCAATATGAACTTTGAAGTCTCTCGCCAACGATCTTTGATCCTTTTTGCTTAGTATTACGACTTTAATTTATTTTAAATAATTTCTCTGAAGGAAATTGAAATTGTGATCTAGCAGATCAACCAACTTCTAATTAAATTACATTTTCTGCAAAATTTCTTAAAGGCAAAAGGCATGAAGGGCTTTGCCATGGATTCAATATGAACTTTGAAGTCTCTCGCCAACGATCTTTGATCCTTTTTGCTTAATATTACCACTTTAATTTATTTTAAATAATTTCTCTGAAGGAAATTGAAATTGTGATCTAGCAGATCCACCAACTTCTAATTAAATTACATTTTCTGCAAAATTTCTTAAAGGCAAAAGGCATGAAGGGCTTTGCCATGGATTCAATATGAACTTTGAAGTCTCTCGCCAACGATCTTTGATCCTTTTTGCTTAATATTACCACTTTAATTTATTTTAAATAATTTCTCTGAAGGAAATTGAAATTGTGGACTAGCAGATCCACCAACTTCTAATTAAATTACATTTTCTGCAAAATTTCTTAAAGGCAAAAGGCATGAAGGGCTTTGCCATGGATTCAATATGAACTTTGAAGTCCCTCGCCAACGATCTTTGATCCTTTTTGCTTAATATTACCACTTTAATTTATTTTAAATAATTTCTCTGAAGGAAATTGAAATTGTGATCTAGCAGATCCACCAACTTCTAATTAAATTACATTTTCTGCAAAATTTCTTAAAGGCAAAAGGCATGAAGGGCTTTGCCATGGATTCAATATGAACTTTGAAGTCCCTCGCCAACGATCTTTGATCCTTTTTGCTTAATATTACCACTTTAATTTATTTTAAATAATTTCTCTGAAGGAAATTGAAATATTGATCTAGCAGATCCACCAACTTCTAATTAAATTACATTTTCTGCAAAATTTCTTAAAGGCAAAAGGCATGAAGGGCTTTACCATGGATTCAATATGAACTTTGAAGTCTCTCGCCAACGATCTTTGATCCTTTTTGCTTAATATTACCACTTTAATTTATTTTAAATAATTTCTCTGAAGGAAATTGAAATTGTGATCTAGCAGATCCACCAACTTCTAATTAAATTACATTTTCTGCAAAATTTCTTAAAGGCAAAAGGCATGAAGGGCTTTGCCATGGATTCAATATGAACTTTGAAGTCTCTCGCCAACGATCTTTGATCCTTTTTGCTTAATATTACCACTTTAATTTATTTTAAATAATTTCTCTGAAGGAAATTGAAATTGTGATCTAGCAGATCCACCAACTTCTAATTAAATTACATTTTCTGCAAAATTTCTTAAAGGCAAAAGGCATGAAGGGCTTTGCCATGGATTCAATAAGAACCTTGAAGTCTCTCGCCAACGATCTTTGATCCTTTTTGCCTAATATTACCACTTTAATTTATTTTAAATAATTTCTCTGAAGGAAATTAAAATATTGATCTAGCAGATCCACCAACTTCTAATTAAATTACATTTTCTGCAAAATTTCTTAAAGGCAAAAGGCATGAAGGGCTTTGCCATGGATTCAATATGAACTTTGAAGTCTCTCGCCAACGATCTTTGATCCTTTTTGCTTAATATTACTACTTTAATTTATTTTAAATAATTTCTCTGAAGGAAATTGAAATTGTGATCTAGCAGATCCACCAACTTCTAATTAAATTACATTTTCTGCAAAATTTCTTAAAGGCAAAAGGCATGAAGGGCTTTGCCATGGATTCAATATGAACTTTGAAGTCTCTCGCCAACGATCTTTGATCCTTTTTGCTTAATATTACCACTTTAATTTATTTTAAATAATTTCTCTGAAGGAAATTGAAATTGTGATCTAGCAGATCCACCAACTTCTAATTAAATTACATTTTCTGCAAAATTTCTTAAAGGCAAAAGGCATGAAGGGCTTTGCCATGGATTCAATATGAACTTTGAAGTCTCTCGCCAACGATCTTTGATCCTTTTTGCTTAATATTACTACTTTAATTTATTTTAAATAATTTCTCTGAAGGAAATTGAAATTGTGATCTAGCAGATCCACCAACTTCTAATTAAATTACATTTTCTGCAAAATTTCTTAAAGGCAAAAGGCATGAAGGGCTTTGCCATGGATTCAATATGAACTTTGAAGTCTCTCGCCAACGATCTTTGATCCTTTTTGCTTAATATTACCACTTTAATTTATTTTAAATAATTTCTCTGAAGGAAATTGAAATTGTGATCTAGCAGATCCAACAACTTCTAATTAAATTACATTTTCTGCAAAATTTCTTAAAGGCAAAAGGCATGAAGGGCTTTGCCATGGATTCAATATGAACTTTGAAGTCTCTCGCCAACGATCTTTGATCCTTTTTGCTTAATATTACTACTTTAATTTATTTTAAATAATTTCTCTGAAGGAAATTGAAATATTGATCTAGCAGATCCATCAACTTCTAATTAAATTACATTTTCTGCAAAATTTCTTAAAGGCAAAAGGCATGAAGGGCTTTGCCATGGATTCAATATGAACTTTGAAGTCTCTCGCCAACGATCTTTGATCCCTTTTGCTTAATATTACTACTTTAATTTATTTTAAATAATTTCTCTGAAGGAAATTGAAATTGTGATCTAGCAGATCCACCAACTTCTAATTAAATTACATTTTCTGCAAAATTTCTTAAAGGCAAAAGGCATGAAGGGCTTTGCCATGGATTCAATATGAACTTTGAAGTCTCTCGCCAACGATCTTTGATCCTTTTTGCTTAATATTACTACTTTAATTTATTTTAAATAATTTCTCTGAAGGAAATTGAAATTGTGATCTAGCAGATCCACCAACTTCTAATTAAATTACATTTTCTGCAAAATTTCTTAAAGGCAAAAGGCATGAAGGGCTTTGCCATGGATTCAATATGAACTTTGAAGTCTCTCGCCAACGATCTTTGATCCTTTTTGCTTAATATTACCACTTTAATTTATTTTAAATAATTTCTCTGAAGGAAATTGAAATTGTGATCTAGCAGATCCACCAACTTCTAATTAAATTACATTTTCTGCAAAATTTCTTAAAGGCAAAAGGCATGAAGGGCTTTGCCATGGATTCAATATGAACTTTGAAGTCTCTCGCCAACGATCTTTGATCCTTTTTGCTTAATATTACCACTTTAATTTATTTTAAATAATTTCTCTGAAGGAAATTGAAATTGTGATCTAGCAGATCCACCAACTTCTAATTAAATTACATTTTCTGCAAAATTTCTTAAAGGCAAAAGGTATGAAGGGCTTTGCCATGGATTCAATATGAACTTTGAAGTCCCTCGCCAACGATCTTTGATCCTTTTTGCATAATATTACCACTTTAATTTATTTTAAATAATTTCTCTGAAGGAAATTGAAATATTGATCTAGCAGATCCACCAACTTCTAATTAAATTACATTTTCTGCAAAATTTCTTAAAGGCAAAAGGCATGAAGGGCTTTGCCATGGATTCAATATGAACTTTGAAGTCTCTCGCCAACGATCTTTGATCCTTTTTGCTTAATATTACCACTTTAATTTATTTTAAATAATTTCTCTGAAGGAAATTGAAATTGTGATCTAGCAGATCAACCAACTTCTAATTAAATTACATTTTCTGTAAAATTTCTTAAAGGCAAAAGGCATGAAGGGCTTTGCCATGGATTCAATATGAACTTTGAAGTCTCTCGCCAACGATCTTTGATCCTTTTTGCTTAATATTACCACTTTAATTTATTTTAAATAATTTCTCTGAAGGAAATTGAAATTGTGATCTAGCAGATCCACCAACTTCTAATTAAATTACATTTTCTGCAAAATTTCTTAAAGGCAAAAGGTATGAAGGGCTTTGCCATGGATTCAATATGAACTTTGAAGTCCCTCGCCAACGATCTTTGATCCTTTTTGCATAATATTACCACTTTAATTTATTTTAAATAATTTCTCTGAAGGAAATTGAAATTGTGATCTGGCAGATCCACCAACTTCTAATTAAATTAAATTTTCTGCAAAATTTCTTAAAGGCAAAAGGCATGAAGGGCTTTGCCATGAATTCAATATGAACTTTGAAGTCTCTCGCCAACGATCTTTGATCCTTTTTGCTTAATATTACCACTTTAATTTATTTTAAATTATTTCTCTGAAGGAAATTGAAATTGTGATCTAGCAGATCCACCAACTTCTAATTAAATTACATTTTCTGCAAAATTTCTTAAAGGCAAAAGGCATGAAGGGCTTTACCATGGATTCAATATGAACTTTGAAGTCTCTCGCCAACGATCTTTGATCCTTTTTGCATAATTATTACCACTTTAATTTATTTTAAATAATTTCTCTGAAGGAAATTGAAATTGTGATCTAGCAGATCCACCAACTTCTAATTAAATTACATTTTCTGCAAAATTTCTTAAAGGCAAAAGGCATGAAGGGCTTTGCCATGGATTCAATATGAACTTTGAAGTCTCTCGCCAACGACCTTTGATCCTTTTTGCTTAATATTACCACTTTAATTTATTTTAAATAATTTCTCTGAAGGAACTTGAAATATTGAACTAGCAGATCCACCAACTTCTAATTAAATTACATTTTCTGCAAAATTTCTTAAAGGCAAAAGGCATGAAGGGCTTTGCCATGGATTCAATAAGAACCTTGAAGTCTCTCGCCAACGATCTTTGATCCTTTTTTACTAATATTACCACTTTAATTTACTTTAAATAATTTCTCTGAAGGAAATTAAAATATTGATCTAGCAGATCCACCAACTTCTAATTAAATTACATTTTCTGCAAAATTTCTTAAAGGCAAAAGGCATGAAGGGCTTTGCCATGGATTCAATATGAACTTTGAAGTCTCTCGCCAACGATCTTTGATCCTTTTTGCTTAATATTACCACTTTAATTTATTTTAAATAATTTCTCTGAAGGAAATTGAAATTGTGATCTAGCAGATCCACCAACTTCTAATTAAATTACATTTTCTGCAAAATTTCTTAAAGGCAAAAGGCATGAAGGGTTTGCCATGGATTCAATAAGAACCTTGAAGTCTCTCGCCAACGATCTTTGATCCTTTTTGCCTAATATTACCACTTTAATTTATTTTAAATAATTTCTCTGAAGGAAATTAAAATATTGATCTAGCAGATCCACCAACTTCTAATTAAATTACATTTTCTGCAAAATTTCTTAAAGGCAAAAGGCATGAAGGGCTTTGCCATGGATTCAATATGAACTTTGAAGTCTCTCGCCAACGATCTTTGATCCTTTTTGCTTAATATTACTACTTTAATTTATTTTAAATAATTTCTCTGAAGGAAATTGAAATTGTGATCTAGCAGATCCACCAACTTCTAATTAAATTACATTTTCTGCAAAATTTCTTAAAGGCAAAAGGCATGAAGGGCTTTGCCATGGATTCAATATGAACTTTGAAGTCTCTCGCCAACGATCTTTGATCCTTTTTGCTTAATATTACCACTTTAATTTATTTTAAATAATTTCTCTGAAGGAAATTGAAATTGTGATCTAGCAGATCCAACAACTTCTAATTAAATTACATTTTCTGCAAAATTTCTTAAAGGCAAAAGGCATGAAGGGCTTTACCATGGATTCAATATGAACTTTGAAGTCTCTCGCCAACGATCTTTGATCCTTTTTGCTTAATATTACTACTTTAATTTATTTTAAATAATTTCTCTGAAGGAAATTGAAATTGTGATCTAGCAGATCCAACAACTTCTAATTAAATTACATTTTCTGCAAAATTTCTTAAAGGCAAAAGGCATGAAGGGCTTTACCATGGATTCAATATGAACTTTGAAGTCTCTCGCCAACGATCTTTGATCCTTTTTGCTTAATATTACTACTTTAATTTATTTTAAATAATTTCTCTGAAGGAAATTGAAATTGTGATCTAGCAGATCCACCAACTTCTAATTAAATTACATTTTCTGCAAAATTTCTTAAAGGCAAAAGGCATGAAGGGCTTTGCCATGGATTCAATATGAACTTTGAAGTCTCTCGCCAACGATCTTTGATCCTTTTTGCTTAATATTACTACTTTAATTTATTTTAAATAATTTCTCTGAAGGAAATTGAAATTGTGATCTAGCAGATCCACCAACTTCTAATTAAATTACATTTTCTGCAAAATTTCTTAAAGGCAAAAGGCATGAAGGGCTTTGCCATGGATTCAATATGAACTTTGAAGTCTCTCGCCAACGATCTTTGATCCTTTTTGCTTAATATTACCACTTTAATTTATTTTAAATAATTTCTCTGAAGGAAATTGAAATTGTGATCTAGCAGATCCAACAACTTCTAATTAAATTACATTTTCTGCAAAATTTCTTAAAGGCAAAAGGCATGAAGGGCTTTGCCATGGATTCAATATGAACTTTGAAGTCTCTCGCCAACGATCTTTGATCCTTTTTGCTTAATATTACTACTTTAATTTATTTTAAATAATTTCCCTGAAGGAAATTGAAATTGTGATCTAGCAGATCCACCAACTTCTAATTAAATTACATTTTCTGCAAAATTTCTTAAAGGCAAAAGGCATGAAGGGCTTTGCCATGGATTCAATATGAACTTTGAAGTCTCTCGCCAACGATCTTTGATCCTTTTTGCTTAATATTACTACTTTAATTTATTTTAAATAATTTCTCTGAAGGAAATTGAAATTGTGATCTAGCAGATCCGCCAACTTCTAATTAAATTACATTTTCTGCAAAATTTCTTAAAGGCAAAAGGCATGAAGGGCTTTGCCATGGATTCAATATGAACTTTGAAGTCTCTCGCCAACGATCTTTGATCCTTTTTGCTTAATATTACTACTTTAATTTATTTTAAATAATTTCTCTGAAGGAAATTGAAATTGTGATCTAGCAGATCCACCAACTTCTAATTAAATTACATTTTCTGCAAAATTTCTTAAAGGCAAAAGGCATGAAGGGCTTTGCCATGGATTCAATATGAACTTTGAAGTCTCTCGCCAACGATCTTTGATCCTTTTTGCTTAATATTACCACTTTAATTTATTTTAAATAATTTCTCTGAAGGAAATTGAAATTGTGATCTAGCAGATCCAACAACTTCTAATTAAATTACATTTTCTGCAAAATTTCTTAAAGGCAAAAGGCATGAAGGGCTTTACCATGGATTCAATATGAACTTTGAAGTCTCTCGCCAACGATCTTTGATCCTTTTTGCTTAATATTACTACTTTAATTTATTTTAAATAATTTCTCTGAAGGAAATTGAAATTGTGATCTAGCAGATCCACCAACTTCTAATTAAATTACATTTTCTGCAAAATTTCTTAAAGGCAAAAGGCATGAAAGGCTTTACCATGGATTCAATATGAACTTTGAAGTCTCTCGCCAACGATCTTTGATCCTTTTTGCTTAATATTACCACTTTAATTTATTTTAAATAATTTCTCTGAAGGAAATTGAAATTGTGATCTAGCAGATCCACCAACTTCTAATTAAATTACATTTTCTGCAAAATTTCTTAAAGGCAAAAGGCATGAAGGGCTTTGCCATGGATTCAATATGAACTTTGAAGTCTCTCGCCAACGATCTTTGATCCTTTTTGCTTAATATTACCACTTTAATTTATTTTAAATAATTTCTCTGAAGGAAATTGAAATTGTGATCTAGCAGATCCACCAACTTCTAATTAAATTACATTTTCTGCAAAATTTCTTAAAGGCAAAAGGCATGAAGGGTTTGCCATGGATTCAATAAGAACCTTGAAGTCTCTCGCCAACGATCTTTGATCCTTTTTGCCTAATATTACCACTTTAATTTATTTTAAATAATTTCTCTGAAGGAAATTAAAATATTGATCTAGCAGATCCACCAACTTCTAATTAAATTACATTTTCTGCAAAATTTCTTAAAGGCAAAAGGCATGAAGGGCTTTGCCATGGATTCAATATGAACTTTGAAGTCTCTCGCCAACGATCTTTGATCCTTTTTGCTTAATATTACTACTTTAATTTATTTTAAATAATTTCTCTGAAGGAAATTGAAATTGTGATCTAGCAGATCCACCAACTTCTAATTAAATTACATTTTCTGCAAAATTTCTTAAAGGCAAAAGGCATGAAGGGCTTTGCCATGGATTCAATATGAACTTTGAAGTCTCTCGCCAACGATCTTTGATCCTTTTTGCTTAATATTACCACTTTAATTTATTTTAAATAATTTCTCTGAAGGAAATTGAAATTGTGATCTAGCAGATCCACCAACTTCTAATTAAATTACATTTTCTGCAAAATTTCTTAAAGGCAAAAGGCATGAAGGGCTTTGCCATGGATTCAATATGAACTTTGAAGTCTCTCGCCAACGATCTTTGATCCTTTTTGCTTAATATTACTACTTTAATTTATTTTAAATAATTTCTCTGAAGGAAATTGAAATTGTGATCTAGCAGATCCAACAACTTCTAATTAAATTACATTTTCTGCAAAATTTCTTAAAGGCAAAAGGCATGAAGGGCTTTACCATGGATTCAATATGAACTTTGAAGTCTCTCGCCAACGATCTTTGATCCTTTTTGCTTAATATTACTACTTTAATTTATTTTAAATAATTTCTCTGAAGGAAATTGAAATTGTGATCTAGCAGATCCACCAACTTCTAATTAAATTACATTTTCTGCAAAATTTCTTAAAGGCAAAAGGCATGAAGGGCTTTGCCATGGATTCAATATGAACTTTGAAGTCTCTCGCCAACGATCTTTGATCCTTTTTGCTTAATATTACTACTTTAATTTATTTTAAATAATTTCTCTGAAGGAAATTGAAATTGTGATCTAGCAGATCCACCAACTTCTAATTAAATTACATTTTCTGCAAAATTTCTTAAAGGCAAAAGGCATGAAGGGCTTTGCCATGGATTCAATATGAACTTTGAAGTCTCTCGCCAACGATCTTTGATCCTTTTTGCTTAATATTACCACTTTAATTTATTTTAAATAATTTCTCTGAAGGAAATTGAAATTGTGATCTAGCAGATCCAACAACTTCTAATTAAATTACATTTTCTGCAAAATTTCTTAAAGGCAAAAGGCATGAAGGGCTTTGCCATGGATTCAATATGAACTTTGAAGTCTCTCGCCAACGATCTTTGATCCTTTTTGCTTAATATTACTACTTTAATTTATTTTAAATAATTTCCCTGAAGGAAATTGAAATTGTGATCTAGCAGATCCACCAACTTCTAATTAAATTACATTTTCTGCAAAATTTCTTAAAGGCAAAAGGCATGAAGGGCTTTGCCATGGATTCAATATGAACTTTGAAGTCTCTCGCCAACGATCTTTGATCCTTTTTGCTTAATATTACTACTTTAATTTATTTTAAATAATTTCTCTGAAGGAAATTGAAATTGTGATCTAGCAGATCCGCCAACTTCTAATTAAATTACATTTTCTGCAAAATTTCTTAAAGGCAAAAGGCATGAAGGGCTTTGCCATGGATTCAATATGAACTTTGAAGTCTCTCGCCAACGATCTTTGATCCTTTTTGCTTAATATTACTACTTTAATTTATTTTAAATAATTTCTCTGAAGGAAATTGAAATTGTGATCTAGCAGATCCACCAACTTCTAATTAAATTACATTTTCTGCAAAATTTCTTAAAGGCAAAAGGCATGAAGGGCTTTGCCATGGATTCAATATGAACTTTGAAGTCTCTCGCCAACGATCTTTGATCCTTTTTGCTTAATATTACCACTTTAATTTATTTTAAATAATTTCTCTGAAGGAAATTGAAATTGTGATCTAGCAGATCCAACAACTTCTAATTAAATTACATTTTCTGCAAAATTTCTTAAAGGCAAAAGGCATGAAGGGCTTTACCATGGATTCAATATGAACTTTGAAGTCTCTCGCCAACGATCTTTGATCCTTTTTGCTTAATATTACTACTTTAATTTATTTTAAATAATTTCTCTGAAGGAAATTGAAATTGTGATCTAGCAGATCCACCAACTTCTAATTAAATTACATTTTCTGCAAAATTTCTTAAAGGCAAAAGGCATGAAGGGCTTTACCATGGATTCAATATGAACTTTGAAGTCTCTCGCCAACGATCTTTGATCCTTTTTGCATAATTATTACCACTTTAATTTATTTTAAATAATTTCTCTGAAGGAAATTGAAATTGTGATCTAGCAGATCCAACAACTTCTAATTAAATTACATTTTCTGCAAAATTTCTTAAAGGCAAAAGGCATGAAGGGCTTTGCCATGGATTCAATATGAACTTTGAAGTCTCTCGCCAACGATCTTTGATCCTTTTTGCTTAGTATTACGACTTTAATTTATTTTAAATAATTTCTCTGAAGGAAATTGAAATAGTGATCTAGCAGATCCACCAACTTCTAATTAAATTACATTTTCTGCAAAATTTTTTAAAGGCAAAAGGCATGAAGGGCTTTGCCATGGATTCAATATGAACTTTGAAGTCTCTCGCCAACGATCTTTGATCCTTTTTGCTTAATATTACCACTTTAATTTATTTTAAATAATTTCTCTGAAGGAAATTGAAATATTGATCTAGCAGATCCACCAACTTCTAATTAAATTACATTTTCTGCGAAATTTCTTAAAGGCAAAAGGCATGAAGGGCTTTGCCATGGATTCAATATGAACTTTGAAGTCTCTCGCCAACGACCTTTGATCCTTTTTGCTTAATATTACCACTTTAATTTATTTTAAATAATTTCTCTGAAGGAAATTGAAATATTGATCTAGCAGATCAACCAACTTCTAATTAAATTACATTTTCTGCAAAATTTCTTAAAGGCAAAAGGCATGAAGGGCTTTGCCATGGATTCAATATGAACTTTGAAGTCTCTCGCCAACGATCTTTGATCCTTTTTGCTTAATATTACCACTTTAATTTATTTTAAATAATTTCTCTGAAGGAAATTGAAATTGTGATCTAGCAGATCCACCAACTTCTAATTAAATTACATTTTCTGCAAAATTTCTTAAAGGCAAAAGGCATGAAGGGCTTTGCCATGGATTCAATATGAACTTTGAAGTCTCTAGCCAACGATCTTTGATCCTTGTTGCTTAATATTACCACTTTAATTTATTTTAAATAATTTCTCTGAAGGAAATTGAAATTGTGATCTAGCAGATCAACCAACTTCTAATTAAATTACATTTTCTGCAAAATTTCTTAAAGGCAAAAGGCATGAAGGGCTTTGCCATGGATTCAATATGAACTTTGAAGTCTCTCGCCAACGATCTTTGATCCTTTTTGCTTAATATTACCACTTTAATTTATTTTAAATAATTTCTCTGAAGGAAATTGAAATTGTGATCTAGCAGATCAACCAACTTCTTATTAAATTACATTTTCTGCAAAATTTCTTAAAGGCAAAAGGCATGAAGGGCTTTGCCATGGATTCAATATGAACTTTGAAGTCTCTCGCCAACGACCTTTGATCCTTTTTGCTTAATATTACCACTTTAATTTATTTTAAATAATTTCTCTGAAGGAAATTGAAATTGTGATCTAGCAGATCCACCAACTTCTAATTAAATTACATTTTCTGCAAAATTTCTTAAAGGCAAAAGGCATGAAGGGCTTTGCCATGGATTCAATATGAACTTTGAAGTCTCTCGCCAACGATCTTTGATCCTTTTTGCATAATATTACCACTTTAATTTATTTTAAATAATTTCTCTGAAGGAAATTGAAATTGTGGACTAGCAGATCCACCAACTTCTAATTAAATTACATTTTCTGCAAAATTTCTTAAAGGCAAAAGGCATGAAGGGCTTTGCCATGGATTCAATATGAACTTTGAAGTCCCTCGCCAACGATCTTTGATCCTTTTTGCTTAATATTACCACTTTAATTTATTTTAAATAATTTCTCTGAAGGAAATTGAAATTGTGATCTAGCAGATCCACCAACTTCTAATTAAATTACATTTTCTGCAAAATTTCTTAAAGGCAAAAGGCATGAAGGGCTTTGCCATGGATTCAATATGAACTTTGAAGTCCCTCGCCAACGATCTTTGATCCTTTTTGCTTAATATTACCACTTTAATTTATTTTAAATAATTTCTCTGAAGGAAATTGAAATATTGATCTAGCAGATCAACCAACTTCTAATTAAATTACATTTTCTGCAAAATTTCTTAAAGGCAAAAGGCATGAAGGGCTTTGCCATGGATTCAATATGAACTTTGAAGTCTCTCGCCAACGATCTTTGATCCTTTTTGCTTAATATTACTACTTTAATTTATTTTAAATAATTTCTCTGAAGGAAATTGAAATTGTGATCTAGCAGATCCCGCCAACTTCTAATTAAATTACATTTTCTGCAAAATTTCTTAAAGGCAAAAGGCATGAAGGGCTTTGCCATGGATTCAATATGAACTTTGAAGTCTCTCGCCAACGATCTTTGATCCTTTTTGCTTAATATTACTACTTTAATTTATTTTAAATAATTTCCCTGAAGGAAATTGAAATTGTGATCTAGCAGATCAACCAACTTCTAATTAAATTACATTTTCTGCAAAATTTCTTAAAGGCAAAAGGCATGAAGGGCTTTGCCATGGATTCAATATGAACTTTGAAGTCTCTCGCCAACGATCTTTGATCCTTTTTGCTTAATATTACTACTTTAATTTATTTTAAATAATTTCTCTGAAGGAAATTGAAATTGTGATCTAGCAGATCCGCCACCTTCTAATTAAATTACATTTTCTGCAAAATTTCTTAAAGGCAAAAGGCATGAAGGGCTTTGCCATGGATTCAATATGAACTTTGAAGTCTCTCGCCAACGATCTTTGATCCTTTTTGCTTAATATTACTACTTTAATTTATTTTAAATAATTTCTCTGAAGGAAATTGAAATTGTGATCTAGCAGATCCACCAACTTCTAATTAAATTACATTTTCTGCAAAATTTCTTAAAGGCAAAAGGCATGAAGGGCTTTGCCATGGATTCAATATGAACTTTGAAGTCTCTCGCCAACGATCTTTGATCCTTTTTGCTTAATATTACCACTTTAATTTATTTTAAATAATTTCTCTGAAGGAAATTGAAATTGTGATCTAGCAGATCCACCAACTTCTAATTAAATTACATTTTCTGCAAAATTTCTTAAAGGCAAAAGGCATGAAGGGCTTTACCATGGATTCAATATGAACTTTGAAGTCTCTCGCCAACGATCTTTGATCCTTTTTGCATAATTATTACCACTTTAATTTATTTTAAATAATTTCTCTGAAGGAAATTGAAATTGTGATCTAGCAGATCCAACAACTTCTAATTAAATTACATTTTCTGCGAAATTTCTTAAAGGCAAAAGGCATGAAGGGCTTTGCCATGGATTCAATATGAACTTTGAAGTCTCTCGCCAACGATCTTTGATCCTTTTTGCTTAGTATTACGACTTTAATTTATTTTAAATAATTTCTCTGAAGGAAATTGAAATTGTGATCTAGCAGATCCACCAACTTCTAATTAAATTACATTTTCTGCAAAATTTCTTAAAGGCAAAAGGCATGAAGGGCTTTGCCATGGATTCAATATGAACTTTGAAGTCTCTCGCCAACGATCTTTGATCCTTTTTGCTTAATATTACCACTTTAATTTATTTTAAATAATTTCTCTGAAGGAAATTGAAATTGTGATCTAGCAGATCCACCAACTTCTAATTAAATTACATTTTCTGCAAAATTTCTTAAAGGCAAAAGGCATGAAGGGCTTTGCCATGGATTCAATATGAACTTTGAAGTCTCTCGCCAACGATCTTTGATCCTTTTTGCATAATATTACCACTTTAATTTATTTTAAATAATTTCTCTGAAGGAAATTGAAATTGTGATCTAGCAGATCCACCAACTTCTAATTAAATTACATTTTCTGCAAAATTTCTTAAAGGCAAAAGGCATGAAGGGCTTTGCCATGGATTCAATATGAACTTTGAAGTCTCTAGCCAACGATCTTTGATCCTTGTTGCTTAATATTACCACTTTAATTTATTTTAAATAATTTCTCTGAAGGAAATTGAAATTGTGATCTAGCAGATCAACCAACTTCTAATTAAATTACATTTTCTGCAAAATTTCTTAAAGGCAAAAGGCATGAAGGGCTTTGCCATGGATTCAATATGAACTTTGAAGTCTCTCGCCAACGATCTTTGATCCTTTTTGCTTAATATTACCACTTTAATTTATTTTAAATAATTTCTCTGAAGGAAATTGAAATTGTGATCTAGCAGATCCACCAACTTCTAATTAAATTACATTTTCTGCAAAATTTCTTAAAGGCAAAAGGCATGAAGGGCTTTGCCATGGATTCAATATGAACTTTGAAGTCTCTAGCCAACGATCTTTGATCCTTGTTGCTTAATATTACCACTTTAATTTATTTTAAATAATTTCTCTGAAGGAAATTGAAATTGTGATCTAGCAGATCAACCAACTTCTAATTAAATTACATTTTCTGCAAAATTTCTTAAAGGCAAAAGGCATGAAGGGCTTTGCCATGGATTCAATATGAACTTTGAAGTCTCTCGCCAACGATCTTTGATCCTTTTTGCTTAATATTACTACTTTAATTTATTTTAAATAATTTCTCTGAAGGAAATTGAAATTGTGATCTAGCAGATCCGCCAACTTCTAATTAAATTACATTTTCTGCAAAATTTCTTAAAGGCAAAAGGCATGAAGGGCTTTGCCATGGATTCAATATGAACTTTGAAGTCTCTCGCCAACGATCTTTGATCCTTTTTGCTTAATATTACTACTTTAATTTATTTTAAATAATTTCCCTGAAGGAAATTGAAATTGTGATCTAGCAGATCCACCAACTTCTAATTAAATTACATTTTCTGCAAAATTTCTTAAAGGCAAAAGGCATGAAGGGCTTTGCCATGGATTCAATATGAACTTTGAAGTCTCTCGCCAACGATCTTTGATCCTTTTTGCTTAGTATTACGACTTTAATTTATTTTAAATAATTTCTCTGAAGGAAATTGAAATTGTGATCTAGCAGATCCACCAACTTCTAATTAAATTACATTTTCTGCAAAATTTCTTAAAGGCAAAAGGCATGAAGGGCTTTGCCATGGATTCAATATGAACTTTGAAGTCTCTCGCCAACGATCTTTGATCCTTTTTGCTTAGTATTACGACTTTAATTTATTTTAAATAATTTCTCTGAAGGAAATTGAAATTGTGATCTAGCAGATCCACCAACTTCTAATTAAATTACATTTTCTGCAAAATTTCTTAAAGGCAAAAGGCATGAAGGGCTTTGCCATGGATTCAATATGAACTTTGAAGTCTCTCGCCAACGATCTTTGATCCTTTTTGCTTAGTATTACGACTTTAATTTATTTTAAATAATTTCTCTGAAGGAAATTGAAATTGTGATGTAGCAGATCCACCAACTTCTAATTAAATTACATTTTCTGCAAAATTTCTTAAAGGCAAAAGGCATGAAGGGCTTTGCCATGGATTCAATATGAACTTTGAAGTCTCTCGCCAACGATCTTTGATCCTTTTTGCTTAATATTACCACTTTAATTTATTTTAAATAATTTCTCTGAAGGAAATTGAAATTGTGATCTAGCAGATCCACCAACTTCTAATTAAATTACATTTTCTGCAAAATTTCTTAAAGGCAAAAGGCATGAAGGGCTTTGCCATGGATTCAATATGAACTTTGAAGTCTCTCGCCAACGATCTTTGATCCTTTTTGCATAATATTACCACTTTAATTTATTTTAAATAATTTCTCTGAAGGAAATTGAAATTGTGATCTAGCAGATCCACCAACTTCTAATTAAATTACATTTTCTGCAAAATTTCTTAAAGGCAAAAGGCATGAAGGGCTTTGCCATGGATTCAATATGAACTTTGAAGTCTCTAGCCAACGATCTTTGATCCTTGTTGCTTAATATTACCACTTTAATTTATTTTAAATAATTTCTCTGAAGGAAATTGAAATTGTGATCTAGCAGATCCACCAACTTCTAATTAAATTACATTTTCTGCAAAATTTCTTAAAGGCAAAAGGCATGAAGGGCTTTGCCATGGATTCAATATGAACTTTGAAGTCTCTCGCCAACGATCTTTGATCCTTTTTGCTTAATATTACCACTTTAATTTATTTTAAATAATTTCTCTGAAGGAAATTGAAATTGTGATCTAGCAGATCCGCCAACTTCTAATTAAATTACATTTTCTGCAAAATTTCTTAAAGGCAAAAGGCATGAAGGGCTTTGCCATGGATTCAATATGAACTTTGAAGTCTCTCGCCAACGATCTTTGATCCTTTTTGCTTAATATTACCACTTTAATTTATTTTAAATAATTTCCCTGAAGGAAATTGAAATTATGATCTAGCAGATCCACCAACTTCTAATTAAATTACATTTTCTGCAAAATTTCTTAAAGGCAAAAGGCATGAAGGGCTTTGCCATGGATTCAATATGAACTTTGAAGTCTCTCGCCAACGATCTTTGATCCTTTTTGCTTAATATTACTACTTTAATTTATTTTAAATAATTTCTCTGAAGGAAATTGAAATTGTGATCTAGCAGATCCGCCAACTTCTAATTAAATTACATTTTCTGCAAAATTTCTTAAAGGCAAAAGGCATGAAGGGCTTTGCCATGGATTCAATATGAACTTTGAAGTCTCTCGCCAACGATCTTTGATCCTTTTTGCTTAATATTACTACTTTAATTTATTTTAAATAATTTCTCTGAAGGAAATTGAAATTGTGATCTAGCAGATCCACCAACTTCTAATTAAATTACATTTTCTGCAAAATTTCTTAAAGGCAAAAGGCATGAAGGGCTTTGCCATGGATTCAATATGAACTTTGAAGTCTCTCGCCAACGATCTTTGATCCTTTTTGCTTAATATTACCACTTTAATTTATTTTAAATAATTTCTCTGAAGGAAATTGAAATTGTGATCTAGCAGATCCAACAACTTCTAATTAAATTACATTTTCTGCAAAATTTCTTAAAGGCAAAAGGCATGAAGGGCTTTACCATGGATTCAATATGAACTTTGAAGTCTCTCGCCAACGATCTTTGATCCTTTTTGCTTAATATTACTACTTTAATTTATTTTAAATAATTTCTCTGAAGGAAATTGAAATTGTGATCTAGCAGATCCACCAACTTCTAATTAAATTACATTTTCTGCAAAATTTCTTAAAGGCAAAAGGCATGAAGGGCTTTACCATGGATTCAATATGAACTTTGAAGTCTCTCGCCAACGATCTTTGATCCTTTTTGCATAATTATTACCACTTTAATTTATTTTAAATAATTTCTCTGAAGGAAATTGAAATTGTGATCTAGCAGATCCAACAACTTCTAATTAAATTACATTTTCTGCAAAATTTCTTAAAGGCAAAAGGCATGAAGGGCTTTGCCATGGATTCAATATGAACTTTGAAGTCTCTCGCCAACGATCTTTGATCCTTTTTGCTTAGTATTACGACTTTAATTTATTTTAAATAATTTCTCTGAAGGAAATTGAAATTGTGATCTAGCAGATCCACCAACTTCTAATTAAATTACATTTTCTGCAAAATTTCTTAAAGGCAAAAGGCATGAAGGGCTTTGCCATGGATTCAATATGAACTTTGAAGTCTCTCGCCAACGATCTTTGATCCTTTTTGCTTAATATTACCACTTTAATTTATTTTAAATAATTTCTCTGAAGGAAATTGAAATTGTGATCTAGCAGATCCACCAACTTCTAATTAAATTACATTTTCTGCAAAATTTCTTAAAGGCAAAAGGCATGAAGGGCTTTGCCATGGATTCAATATGAACTTTGAAGTCTCTCGCCAACGATCTTTGATCCTTTTTGCTTAATATTACCACTTTAATTTATTTTAAATAATTTCTCTGAAGGAAATTGAAATTGTGGACTAGCAGATCCACCAACTTCTAATTAAATTACATTTTCTGCAAAATTTCTTAAAGGCAAAAGGCATGAAGGGCTTTGCCATGGATTCAATATGAACTTTGAAGTCCCTCGCCAACGATCTTTGATCCTTTTTGCTTAATATTACCACTTTAATTTATTTTAAATAATTTCTCTGAAGGAAATTGAAATTGTGATCTAGCAGATCCACCAACTTCTAATTAAATTACATTTTCTGCAAAATTTCTTAAAGGCAAAAGGCATGAAGGGCTTTGCCATGGATTCAATATGAACTTTGAAGTCTCTCGCCAACGATCTTTGATCCTTTTTGCTTAATATTACCACTTTAATTTATTTTAAATAATTTCTCTGAAGGAAATTGAAATTGTGATCTAGCAGATCCACCAACTTCTAATTAAATTACATTTTCTGCAAAATTTCTTAAAGGCAAAAGGCATGAAGGGCTTTGCCATGGATTCAATAAGAACCTTGAAGTCTCTCGCCAACGATCTTTGATCCTTTTTGCCTAATATTACCACTTTAATTTATTTTAAATAATTTCTCTGAAGGAAATTAAAATATTGATCTAGTAGATCCACCAACTTCTAATTAAATTACATTTTCTGCAAAATTTCTTAAAGGCAAAAGGCATGAAGGGCTTTGCCATGGATTCAATATGAACTTTGAAGTCTCTCGCCAACGATCTTTGATCCTTTTTGCTTAATATTACTACTTTAATTTATTTTAAATAATTTCTCTGAAGGAAATTGAAATTGTGATCTAGCAGATCCACCAACTTCTAATTAAATTACATTTTCTGCAAAATTTCTTAAAGGCAAAAGGCATGAAGGGCTTTGCCATGGATTCAATATGAACTTTGAAGTCTCTCGCCAACGATCTTTGATCCTTTTTGCTTAATATTACTACTTTAATTTATTTTAAATAATTTCTCTGAAGGAAATTGAAATTGTGATCTAGCAGATCCACCAACTTCTAATTAAATTACATTTTCTGCAAAATTTCTTAAAGGCAAAAGGCATGAAGGGCTTTGCCATGGATTCAATATGAACTTTGAAGTCTCTCGCCAACGATCTTTGATCCTTTTTGCTTAATATTACTACTTTAATTTATTTTAAATAATTTCTCTGAAGGAAATTGAAATTGTGATCTAGCAGATCCACCAACTTCTAATTAAATTACATTTTCTGCAAAATTTCTTAAAGGCAAAAGGCATGAAGGGCTTTGCCATGGATTCAATATGAACTTTGAAGTCCCTCGCCAACGATCTTTGATCCTTTTTGCTTAATATTACCACTTTAATTTATTTTAAATAATTTCTCTGAAGGAAATTGAAATTGTGATCTAGCAGATCCACCAACTTCTAATTAAATTACATTTTCTGCAAAATTTCTTAAAGGCAAAAGGCATGAAGGGCTTTGCCATGGATTCAATATGAACTTTGAAGTCTCTCGCCAACGATCTTTGATCCTTTTTGCTTAATATTACCACTTTAATTTATTTTAAATAATTTCTCTGAAGGAAATTGAAATTGTGATCTAGCAGATCCACCAACTTCTAATTAAATTACATTTTCTGCAAAATTTCTTAAAGGCAAAAGGCATGAAGGGCTTTGCCATGGATTCAATATGAACTTTGAAGTCTCTAGCCAACGATCTTTGATCCTTGTTGCTTAATATTACCACTTTAATTTATTTTAAATAATTTCTCTGAAGGAAATTGAAATTGTGATCTAGCAGATCCACCAACTTCTAATTAAATTACATTTTCTGCAAAATTTCTTAAAGGCAAAAGGCATGAAGGGCTTTGCCATGGATTCAATATGAACTTTGAAGTCTCTCGCCAACGATCTTTGATCCTTTTTGCTTAATATTACTACTTTAATTTATTTTAAATAATTTCCCTGAAGGAAATTGAAATTGTGATCTAGCAGATCCACCAACTTCTAATTAAATTACATTTTCTGCAAAATTTCTTAAAGGCAAAAGGCATGAAGGGCTTTGCCATGGATTCAATATGAACTTTGAAGTCTCTCGCCAACGATCTTTGATCCTTTTTGCTTAATATTACCACTTTAATTTATTTTAAATAATTTCTCTGAAGGAAATTGAAATTGTGATCTAGCAGATCCAACAACTTCTAATTAAATTACATTTTCTGCGAAATTTCTTAAAGGCAAAAGGCATGAAGGGCTTTGCCATGGATTCAATAAGAACCTTGAAGTCTCTCGCCAACGATCTTTGATCCTTTTTGCTTAATATTACTACTTTAATTTATTTTAAATAATTTCTCTGAAGGAAATTGAAATTGTGATCTAGCAGATCCAACAACTTCTAATTAAATTACATTTTCTGCAAAATTTCTTAAAGGCAAAAGGCATGAAGGGCTTTGCCATGGATTCAATATGAACTTTGAAGTCTCTCGCCAACGATCTTTGATCCTTTTTGCTTAATATTACTACTTTAATTTATTTTAAATAATTTCTCTGAAGGAAATTGAAATTGTGATCTAGCAGATCCACCAACTTCTAATTAAATTACATTTTCTGCAAAATTTCTTAAAGGCAAAAGGCATGAAGGGCTTTGCCATGGATTCAATATGAACTTTGAAGTCTCTCGCCAACGATCTTTGATCCTTTTTGCTTAATATTACCACTTTAATTTATTTTAAATAATTTCTCTGAAGGAAATTGAAATTGTGATCTAGCAGATCAACCAACTTCTAATTAAATTACATTTTCTGCAAAATTTTTTAAAGGCAAAAGGCATGAAGGGCTTTGCCATGGATTCAATATGAACTTTGAAGTCCCTCGCCAACGATCTTTTTGCTTAATATTACGACTTTAATTTATTTTAAATAATTTCTCTGAAGGAAATTGAAATATTGAACTAGCAGATCCACCAACTTATAATTAAATTACATTTTCTGCAAAATTTCTTAAAGGCAAAAGGTATGAAGGGCTTTGCCATGGATTCAATATGAACTTTGAAGTCCCTCGCCAACGATCTTTGATCCTTTTTGCATAATATTACCACTTTAATTTATTTTAAATAATTTCTCTGAAGGAACTTGAAATAGTGATCTAGCAGATCCACCAACTTCTAATTAAATTACATTTTCTGCAAAATTTCTTAAAGGCAAAAGGCATGAAGGGCTTTGCCATGGATTCAATATGAACTTTGAAGTCTCTCGCCAACGATCTTTGATCCTTTTTGCTTAATATTACCACTTTAATTTATTTTAAATAATTTCTCTGAAGGAAATTGAAATTGTGATCTAGCAGATCCACCAACTTCTAATTAAATTACATTTTCTGCAAAATTTCTTAAAGGCAAAAGGCATGAAGGGCTTTGCCATGGATTCAATATGAACTTTGAAGTCTCTCGCCAACGATCTTTGATCCTTTTTGCATAATATTACCACTTTAATTTATTTTAAATAATTTCTCTGAAGGAAATTGAAATTGTGATCTAGCAGATCCACCAACTTCTAATTAAATTACATTTTCTGCAAAATTTCTTAAAGGCAAAAGGCATGAAGGGCTTTGCCATGGATTCAATATGAACTTTGAAGTCTCTAGCCAACGATCTTTGATCCTTGTTGCTTAATATTACCACTTTAATTTATTTTAAATAATTTCTCTGAAGGAAATTGAAATTGTGATCTAGCAGATCCACCAACTTCTAATTAAATTACATTTTCTGCAAAATTTCTTAAAGGCAAAAGGCATGAAGGGCTTTGCCATGGATTCAATATGAACTTTGAAGTCTCTCGCCAACGATCTTTGATCCTTTTTGCTTAATATTACCACTTTAATTTATTTTAAATAATTTCTCTGAAGGAAATTGAAATTGTGATCTAGCAGATCCGCCAACTTCTAATTAAATTACATTTTCTGCAAAATTTCTTAAAGGCAAAAGGCATGAAGGGCTTTGCCATGGATTCAATATGAACTTTGAAGTCTCTCGCCAACGATCTTTGATCCTTTTTGCTTAATATTACCACTTTAATTTATTTTAAATAATTTCCCTGAAGGAAATTGAAATTATGATCTAGCAGATCCACCAACTTCTAATTAAATTACATTTTCTGCAAAATTTCTTAAAGGCAAAAGGCATGAAGGGCTTTGCCATGGATTCAATATGAACTTTGAAGTCTCTCGCCAACGATCTTTGATCCTTTTTGCTTAATATTACTACTTTAATTTATTTTAAATAATTTCTCTGAAGGAAATTGAAATTGTGATCTAGCAGATCCGCCAACTTCTAATTAAATTACATTTTCTGCAAAATTTCTTAAAGGCAAAAGGCATGAAGGGCTTTGCCATGGATTCAATATGAACTTTGAAGTCTCTCGCCAACGATCTTTGATCCTTTTTGCTTAATATTACTACTTTAATTTATTTTAAATAATTTCTCTGAAGGAAATTGAAATTGTGATCTAGCAGATCCACCAACTTCTAATTAAATTACATTTTCTGCAAAATTTCTTAAAGGCAAAAGGCATGAAGGGCTTTGCCATGGATTCAATATGAACTTTGAAGTCTCTCGCCAACGATCTTTGATCCTTTTTGCTTAATATTACCACTTTAATTTATTTTAAATAATTTCTCTGAAGGAAATTGAAATTGTGATCTAGCAGATCCAACAACTTCTAATTAAATTACATTTTCTGCAAAATTTCTTAAAGGCAAAAGGCATGAAGGGCTTTACCATGGATTCAATATGAACTTTGAAGTCTCTCGCCAACGATCTTTGATCCTTTTTGCTTAATATTACTACTTTAATTTATTTTAAATAATTTCTCTGAAGGAAATTGAAATTGTGATCTAGCAGATCCACCAACTTCTAATTAAATTACATTTTCTGCAAAATTTCTTAAAGGCAAAAGGCATGAAGGGCTTTACCATGGATTCAATATGAACTTTGAAGTCTCTCGCCAACGATCTTTGATCCTTTTTGCATAATTATTACCACTTTAATTTATTTTAAATAATTTCTCTGAAGGAAATTGAAATTGTGATCTAGCAGATCCAACAACTTCTAATTAAATTACATTTTCTGCAAAATTTCTTAAAGGCAAAAGGCATGAAGGGCTTTGCCATGGATTCAATATGAACTTTGAAGTCTCTCGCCAACGATCTTTGATCCTTTTTGCTTAGTATTACGACTTTAATTTATTTTAAATAATTTCTCTGAAGGAAATTGAAATTGTGATCTAGCAGATCCACCAACTTCTAATTAAATTACATTTTCTGCAAAATTTCTTAAAGGCAAAAGGCATGAAGGGCTTTGCCATGGATTCAATATGAACTTTGAAGTCTCTCGCCAACGATCTTTGATCCTTTTTGCTTAATATTACCACTTTAATTTATTTTAAATAATTTCTCTGAAGGAAATTGAAATTGTGATCTAGCAGATCCACCAACTTCTAATTAAATTACATTTTCTGCAAAATTTCTTAAAGGCAAAAGGCATGAAGGGCTTTGCCATGGATTCAATATGAACTTTGAAGTCTCTCGCCAACGATCTTTGATCCTTTTTGCTTAATATTACCACTTTAATTTATTTTAAATAATTTCTCTGAAGGAAATTGAAATTGTGGACTAGCAGATCCACCAACTTCTAATTAAATTACATTTTCTGCAAAATTTCTTAAAGGCAAAAGGCATGAAGGGCTTTGCCATGGATTCAATATGAACTTTGAAGTCCCTCGCCAACGATCTTTGATCCTTTTTGCTTAATATTACCACTTTAATTTATTTTAAATAATTTCTCTGAAGGAAATTGAAATTGTGATCTAGCAGATCCACCAACTTCTAATTAAATTACATTTTCTGCAAAATTTCTTAAAGGCAAAAGGCATGAAGGGCTTTGCCATGGATTCAATATGAACTTTGAAGTCTCTCGCCAACGATCTTTGATCCTTTTTGCTTAATATTACCACTTTAATTTATTTTAAATAATTTCTCTGAAGGAAATTGAAATTGTGATCTAGCAGATCCACCAACTTCTAATTAAATTACATTTTCTGCAAAATTTCTTAAAGGCAAAAGGCATGAAGGGCTTTGCCATGGATTCAATAAGAACCTTGAAGTCTCTCGCCAACGATCTTTGATCCTTTTTGCCTAATATTACCACTTTAATTTATTTTAAATAATTTCTCTGAAGGAAATTAAAATATTGATCTAGTAGATCCACCAACTTCTAATTAAATTACATTTTCTGCAAAATTTCTTAAAGGCAAAAGGCATGAAGGGCTTTGCCATGGATTCAATATGAACTTTGAAGTCTCTCGCCAACGATCTTTGATCCTTTTTGCTTAATATTACTACTTTAATTTATTTTAAATAATTTCTCTGAAGGAAATTGAAATTGTGATCTAGCAGATCCACCAACTTCTAATTAAATTACATTTTCTGCAAAATTTCTTAAAGGCAAAAGGCATGAAGGGCTTTGCCATGGATTCAATATGAACTTTGAAGTCTCTCGCCAACGATCTTTGATCCTTTTTGCTTAATATTACTACTTTAATTTATTTTAAATAATTTCTCTGAAGGAAATTGAAATTGTGATCTAGCAGATCCACCAACTTCTAATTAAATTACATTTTCTGCAAAATTTCTTAAAGGCAAAAGGCATGAAGGGCTTTGCCATGGATTCAATATGAACTTTGAAGTCTCTCGCCAACGATCTTTGATCCTTTTTGCTTAATATTACTACTTTAATTTATTTTAAATAATTTCTCTGAAGGAAATTGAAATTGTGATCTAGCAGATCCACCAACTTCTAATTAAATTACATTTTCTGCAAAATTTCTTAAAGGCAAAAGGCATGAAGGGCTTTGCCATGGATTCAATATGAACTTTGAAGTCCCTCGCCAACGATCTTTGATCCTTTTTGCTTAATATTACCACTTTAATTTATTTTAAATAATTTCTCTGAAGGAAATTGAAATTGTGATCTAGCAGATCCACCAACTTCTAATTAAATTACATTTTCTGCAAAATTTCTTAAAGGCAAAAGGCATGAAGGGCTTTGCCATGGATTCAATATGAACTTTGAAGTCTCTCGCCAACGATCTTTGATCCTTTTTGCTTAATATTACCACTTTAATTTATTTTAAATAATTTCTCTGAAGGAAATTGAAATTGTGATCTAGCAGATCCACCAACTTCTAATTAAATTACATTTTCTGCAAAATTTCTTAAAGGCAAAAGGCATGAAGGGCTTTGCCATGGATTCAATATGAACTTTGAAGTCTCTAGCCAACGATCTTTGATCCTTGTTGCTTAATATTACCACTTTAATTTATTTTAAATAATTTCTCTGAAGGAAATTGAAATTGTGATCTAGCAGATCCACCAACTTCTAATTAAATTACATTTTCTGCAAAATTTCTTAAAGGCAAAAGGCATGAAGGGCTTTGCCATGGATTCAATATGAACTTTGAAGTCTCTCGCCAACGATCTTTGATCCTTTTTGCTTAATATTACTACTTTAATTTATTTTAAATAATTTCCCTGAAGGAAATTGAAATTGTGATCTAGCAGATCCACCAACTTCTAATTAAATTACATTTTCTGCAAAATTTCTTAAAGGCAAAAGGCATGAAGGGCTTTGCCATGGATTCAATATGAACTTTGAAGTCTCTCGCCAACGATCTTTGATCCTTTTTGCTTAATATTACCACTTTAATTTATTTTAAATAATTTCTCTGAAGGAAATTGAAATTGTGATCTAGCAGATCCAACAACTTCTAATTAAATTACATTTTCTGCGAAATTTCTTAAAGGCAAAAGGCATGAAGGGCTTTGCCATGGATTCAATAAGAACCTTGAAGTCTCTCGCCAACGATCTTTGATCCTTTTTGCTTAATATTACTACTTTAATTTATTTTAAATAATTTCTCTGAAGGAAATTGAAATTGTGATCTAGCAGATCCAACAACTTCTAATTAAATTACATTTTCTGCAAAATTTCTTAAAGGCAAAAGGCATGAAGGGCTTTGCCATGGATTCAATATGAACTTTGAAGTCTCTCGCCAACGATCTTTGATCCTTTTTGCTTAATATTACTACTTTAATTTATTTTAAATAATTTCTCTGAAGGAAATTGAAATTGTGATCTAGCAGATCCACCAACTTCTAATTAAATTACATTTTCTGCAAAATTTCTTAAAGGCAAAAGGCATGAAG